>NC_083342.1:75415251-75715419 GCF_019175385.1 Lycium barbarum | reverse complement strand
GTATATGGTAAACTGGATTTAAAAAGTATTCACTTTTAGAGTTGAGTGAGTTAAGGGAACTCTAGTGGGTAGAGTGTGTGGTACACTACTATCTCCAGGATTGACGGGGCTAGTTTGCAAGACTTATGATTATGTGGTATTCTATGGAGTGGGTTCGAGAAATGGTTAGCGGGTAACGATGATTGTGATTTGATTGGATTTGGGCCGAGCAGTTTGATCGTGACTTCTTTCGTTTGGTAGGGCGACGAAAGGCTACTTGAATGACTGAAGAGTATAGTTGATCAAGAATGAGTAAAACTAAGGTACATCTTCGGGATTATTTGGGTCTGTTCAGATTGTGTTGTTGTTGTCCTGCATGACTCAGACGAGGTGGGATTATTGAGTGACCTTAAAGTAGAAAGTCTATAGAAATGGACTAAGTGATATGACGAAGTTTCGTGAGGTTTCATGATCAGTGACTACTGAGAAGCAAATTTCAGGTAACAAATATCATAAGGCTCAAGGAAATGGCTTATGGGGGTACACAGTTGGATAGTTTCGTAACACTTTAGAGTGGATGAGTTAGTGTGGTTTTAAGAGAAAGGAATTGCGAAGGTCCTATTTATGGGAAGGTCGGAGTTATATTTTTGAGATAAGACCGTATTCATGGTAGTGTGTTATGCTGCAAGTAATATTGACTGGATATCTTGGGTAAGTACTTTTGGACATTAAGGACTCAAAAATAGTTGGGCTAGGTTAGCACAAGAGATTGCGAGATTTGATGCTTTCGAAATTGTTATGGCATATCGAGGTGTTACAATAGGAGGTTCGATGGTTAAAGGTTTATTATTGAGGCTACTGTTTTCACGCTGAAACGTTTAGGGTTGTATCAGATCTGTGTATTCATAAGGTATAGTTCTTCAGTACTCAGTTGACAACTTGGGTAGGACTCAGCTTTTGGAGTCAAGAGTGTCACGACCCAACCCCGTGGGCCGCGACTGGTATCCTAAGTGGATACCCATACGTACCTACTTAACAGAATTGGCGTACCATGCAGAAATTTTCAAGTTAGGTGTTTACAAATGGCGAATCAGACGGAGAACCCATAATCAGTGATCACAGATCTGAGCCAATACAGATGCAGCGCGCGCTATAACATACACATATCTGAACATACTGAAATTTACATATAAGCCGATAAGGCTAACATAACAGACAGAGTCGTAAAATCGTACGTACCTACCTGAATAGTAGCAACCCGTAACCCACATACATATCTACAGGCCTCTAACAGACATACAGAATCATAGGACGGGACAGGGCCCCGCCGTACCCAGAATTACCATACGTACAGAATATACAGATGTCAGAAGGTATATACCAAAAGTACACGCTCCGGATCAAAGGAGCTCTCCAAAATAGCAGAATCTGTGCCCTAGACTGGCGGCGTATCACAGGGTGCCTCTGTACCTGCGGGCATGTAACGCAGCCCCCGAAGAACCGGGGGTCAGTACGAAAAATGTACCGAGTATGTAAAGCAGAAACATAACAAACATAATCATAGTCTGAACCGGAAGCACAGAAATATAGCGGACAGAACCATAAATCAAACGGACGGACAGGATCATGGTCCAGACGGACGGGCAGAATCAAAATCCATACGGACAGACGGAATCATAATCCATACGGACAGACAGAATCAGAATCCATACGGGCAGACAGAATCATAATAGGGCACAGGAACGTGGTCGCCACTCCTGCCTTTGGCGCCACAACATATCATATTTCAGAAGATTTCATATCTTCGAACATCTCCGTCACATAACACATCATATCATAACCACGGTAACCCCGGGGACAGATCACCCGCCGGGAAACCGGACACATCATACTTCGTAACATATACACGGTAACCGGGGACGGACATATACCACAGTACCCTGGAACCGGACACATCATACTTCGGAATTCATACATGGGACCCGGCCCCCGACAAGGGACTCGGCGACCCATCCGCACGATATAAACCGGCCCGGGATCCGGTGAAAGGAAGCATTGAGACATCCACGAACAAATTAATGAGAAACCACATACATACAAATCGTTATACCGACTCAATCAAACTGAAGTAGGCCAAATGGCGAGTCAAATCAGAGTATTCGGATAGCGTTCATAATATGCGCCTATATCCTGCTTGAGAAGGCACGACAGATTATTACCAGAATCAGATTTTCAGATGTCAAAGCCATTTTGTAAAATTTATATAAAAATAGTCATATCATGATCAGAATAATAGTCCAGATGTTGCCTATGAGAAACGGACAGAAATAGGGCAATTTAGGTCATACAAAAAGTGTCGGGGCCTTGTGGGCCCACCTCGGACCAACCCGAGGAGGCGTACGTAAATTACAGATAGTAGACCTTATAAGGTCGTCCATAATGATTTGGAAGTATTCCGACTCCGTTTAGGAAGGTTGCATACTTAAGGCTCACTTTGAAGACAAGTTATAAGGAAATGGATTCAATCTTACTGAAGGAATTGGAGCGGATTTCCATCTCGAATTCCGAGGAACGGAGTCGTATTTAAGGCTCGCGGCTGAGCCTATTATGTTCAGAACATGCCTAAGAATGAAGGGGTAGGCTTTACATACCTCAATTGCGCCTTATACTCGCTTAGCTTCACTTCCAATTTCGTCCAGAATCTACAAATGGTCAAGTTTACCAATTGTCAATTCAAGCCTTTAAGATTCCATACTTAATCACATAATTGCCTACCGAAATTTCGGCAGCATTTCCCCTATATATATGACATCCCCGAGACTTAGCTCGGCTTAATATATCAACACAGCAACCCAACAACAACATCAATAACAACAACAAGCATTACAAAACACATAATATGGCATAACATAACATCTTTCATTCCGACCTTACACTTCCAAACCCATCTTACCATTTTCATATTCATCACTCATCAAGATCATTACAACATAATTCGGAGGCACATCCTATTGTTTTCACCAAATATACATAAGGTATACACAATTTTCTGTTTACTTTCTGTACGTTCTATACCAGTTATGATTTTGTTTCTGCAACTCAGGCTTTACATATTCAGTACATATTTCGTACTGACCCCCTTTCCTCGGGGGCTGCGTTTTGATGCCGCGCAGGTACCGACGACAAGTTTGCTGATCCGTCCGCTTAGGATCTCATTCTGCTATTTTTGGAGCGCTCTTTTATTCAGAGCCATCTTTTGGTATAGCCTGTCACTTCTATATGTGTATATTCTCGTTCATGGGTACGGCGGGGCCCTGTCCCGTCATATGATTCTGTCGGTCTGTTAGAGGTCTGTGGACATGTTTGTGGGTTGGGATCTTTCTGTACAGCTGTGGGTATATGTTGTGTTTGGGCGATCCCATTCGCTGCGGCGGCCGGTCCGCATATATTCAAATGTTACTCTGTTGGCCCTGTGTGGCCTTTGTTGGTATTTTCTGCGTGCAGGGTATATGGGATAGTCCGTAAAACAAAGGAAAATCTGCCGAAACTTTTCTGGAAATTATCTAAATCGGAAATAAAGCCTTGTCGGCTTCTGCTTTATACTAGAATGTGTTTGAGTGCCCAGATCGGGCACTAGTCACGGCCTACGGGGTTGGGTCGTGACAAAAGTGGTATCAGAGCGGTTCGTCCTCGGAATGTCTACCGGCCGTGTCTAGTAGAGTCTTGTTTATCGGTGTGTTGTGCACCACACCTATAAACAGGAGGCTACAGGGCATTTAGGATACTACCCTTCTTTCTGTCTTAGATCGTCCGATAGAGCTGTGTTATCAGGATGACTCCTCCCTAACGAATTGTTACATTTGCAGTTATGCCTCCAAAAAAGGTGACAGCGGCCCAAAAGGCCAAGGCAGCAGCTGTGGGAGAGACTAGTCGGGCCCAGAGGGTTACCAGGGCCCATGCTCATATTGCTCCTGATGTTTTGCCCCCGGCAGAGGGCTCTTCCACACCGCCACATGTAGAGGAGATTGGAGCAGCAGCAGCTGCAGGTCGGGGGGCGGCTCCACCACCAGCTCCCGCAGTTCCATTACCTGAGCCCCCAGCTCCACGGCCAGGCACTGAGGATCAGACTATGAGAAAGGCAGTCCAGCTATTGACCAGACTTGTGGCGGGACAGGTTCAGGGGCACGGACTGGGAGGTGACCGATCATATAGGCGTGACAGTTCGAGAGCTCGTGAGTTCTTGACTTATGGCCCTCCAGAGTTCTTCGGGACAAAGCCCGAGGAGGAACCTGAGGAGTTTATCAGGAAGATGCGGTGCACCTTACATTTTATTAATGCTTCCGCGACAGAGTCAGTTACATTGGCTTCATACCGGTTGTATGATGTAGCGGCAAATTGGTACGAGTCATGGGAGTTATCTAGAGGGGACGGCGCTCCCCCAGCAGTTTGGGATGATTTTTCTCAGGCTTTTCTTAGCCATTTTCTGCCTCCGGAGTTACGGCAGGCCAAGGCTGACAGATTCTTATTGCTGAGACAGAGGGGTCGCAGTGTTCGAGAGTACAGTATGTAGTTCGACTCATTGGCCCGATACGCACCTGCTGTTGTAGCTACTATGGCCGACAGGATGCACAGGTACATTATGGGGCTGGACCGTTATTTTGTCGACAGCTGTTTGGTATTGGCTGCTCAGCCCGGCATGGATATTGCCCGGATTCAGGCGCACGCCCAGGGCATGGAGGACCGGCATAGGGAGCGTCAGCCTGATAGGAGGCAGGATCGGAGACAGCCCAAGAGGGCCAGATCATCTGGGTATTCTGGAGATTTTCGGGGCATACAGCCTCAGCAGCCTCAGCAGCCGCAGCAGCCTAGCAGACATCTATCCCAGCCGGCACAGAGCGCACCTCCACAGCCTACAGGTCGCTGATTTGATAGCCCAGGGTATTCAGGAGCAGGTCAGAGCTCCAGGGCTTCAGGTTCGCGGACAGATAGGGGTTCTGGTCAGACAAGGCCACCTAGGCCTCAGTGTTCCTATTGTGGTAGATACCATCCGGGAGAGTGCTACAGAGCCAAAGGGTGCATGTTTTTTTTGTGGTCGTCAGGGCCATTCTGTGAGAGATTGCCCGTATAAGGGTAGTTCGGGTGGTGCAGCGCAGCCTACCGGATCAGCCGCCGGGTCTTCATCTTCATCAATGGCTATGCGCCCTACGGGGCCAGGTACTTCAGCACCAGCGGGTCGCGGCAGAGGCCGTGGTGGAGCTTCTGGTACTAGCGGTCCTTCGAACAGCATTTATGCTTTGGCCAGCCGCCAGGACCAGGAGGCATCGCCTAATGTCGTTACAGGTACATTATTGGTTTTCACTCGGTCTGTGTATGCATTGATTGATCCAGGTTCGACTTTGTCATATATTTCGCCTCTGGTTGCCAGTAAAATTGGTATAACGTCTGAACCTGTAGAGCCGTTTGAGGTAGCCACACCGATTGGGGACTTTATTATAGCGAAACAGGTATATAAAGACTGTTCTGTAACTGTATATGGCCGAGACACTAAGGCCGATCTGGTGGAATTAGATATGATTGAATTTGATGTTATTATGGGAATGGACTGGCTAGCCTCCTGTTATGCTAATGTTGACTGCCAAAATAAGGTAGTTCGTTTCCAGTTTCCCGGGGAGCCAGTTATAGAATGGGCCGGTAATACAGCATCGCCGAAAGGTAAGTTTATTTCATACCTTAAGGCGAAGAAAATGATCAGAAAGGGTTATTTTTATCATCTGGTTCGGGTACAAGACTTGACAGCAGAAACGCCGACTCTTCAGTCAGTTCCCGTGGTTAATGAATTTCCGGATGTATTCCCAGATGAGATTCCAGGCCTTCCTCCGGAGCGGGAGATAGATTTTACTATTGATTTGCTTCCACATACTCAGCCGATATCTATTCTCCCGTACAGAATGGCACCGGCAGAATTGAAAGAACTGAAAGAGCAGTTGAAGGATCTGTTAGAAAATGGCTTTATCAGGCCCAGTACTTCGCCTTGGGGAGCCCCGGTATTATTTGTGCGTAAGAAAGACGGGTCGCTGCGTATGTGTATTGATTATCGGCAGCTGAATAAGGTAACCATAAAGAATAAATACCCCCTCCCCAGAATTGATGATTTGTTTGATCAGTTGCAGGGCGCCAAATATTTTTCAAAGATAGATCTTCGATCAGGCTATCACCAGGTACGGGTACGAGAGGCTGATATTCCTAAGACAGCGTTCCGGACCAGATATGGGCATTATGAATTCAGAGTTATGTCTTTTGGGCTGACTAATGCTCCTGCGATATTCATGGATTTAATGAACCGGGTATTCAAGCCGTTCTTAGACATGTTCGTAATTGTATTTATCGATGATATCCTGGTTTATTCTCGGTCCGAGGCAGAGCACGCAGATCATCTGAGAGCGGTACTTGGGGTACTTCGGCATCGGAAATTATATGCAAAATTTTCTAAATGTGAATTCTGGCTGGCCTCAGTGGCATTCCTGGGGCATATTATTGCAGCTGATGGTGTCCGGGTGGATACACAGAAGATTGAGGCCGTGAAAAATTGGCCCAGACCCACGACGCCCACAGAGGTACGTATTTTCCTGGGGTTAGCAGGCTATTACAGAAGATTTATGGAAAAGTTTGCTTCAATTTCAGCGCCTTTGACAAGGCTAACTCAAAAAAGAGCCAAGTTCCAATGGACTGATGCTTGTGAACGAAGCTTCCAGTTGCTGAAAGAGAAGTTGACTACCGCCCTAGTTCTGACCCTTCCAGAGGGACCCGATGGATATGTTATTTATTGTGACGCTTCTGGCATGGGGTTAGGCTGTGTATTAATGCAGCATGGCAGAGTTATAGTGTATGCTTCCCGGCAGCTCAAAAACCATGAAAAGAATTATCCTACCCACGATCTGGAGCTCACAGCGGTGATTCATGCTCTGAAGATATGGATACACTATTTATATGGCATTCATGTTGATACCTATACTGATCATAAGAGTCTCCAGTATATTTTCAGGCAGAGAGAGCTTAATTTTCTCCCCGTCAGAACTACTTATTCCGCCGAGGATTATGCCAGGCTTTATATTAAAGAAATAGTGAAGCTTCATGGAGTTCCTATATCTATTATCACTGACAGAGGTGCTCAGTTCACAGTGAACTTCTGGAGATCTTTTCAGGAAGGATTAGGGACTCAGCTGAGCCTGAGCACGGCTTTTCATCCTCAGAGTGACGGACAGGCCGAGCGCACTATCCAGACGCTTGAAGATATGTTGCGGGCCTGTGTTATTGATTTCAGAGGTAGCTGGGATGATCACTTGCCATTGATCGAATTTGCTTATAATAACAGTTACCATTCCAGCATCCAGATGGCTCCATACGAGGCTCTGTATGGCAGGAAATGCAGGTCACCGATCGGCTGGTTTGATATTGGCGAGACAGAGTTAATTGGCCCAGATATGATCCAGCAGGCCGTTGATAAAGTGAAACTTATCCGAGAGCGACTATTGGCAGCCCAGAGTCGACAGAAATCATACGCTGATAAACGGCGTCGTCCTTTGGAATTCCAGGTTGGTGATTGGGTATTTCTGAAGGTATCGCCTATGAAAGGCATAATGCGGTTCGGCAGAAAGGGTAAGCTTAGTCCGCGTTATATTGGGCCTTATCTGATTGTGCGAAAAATTGGTAACGTCGCCTATGAGTTAGATCTGCCATCTGATTTGGAAGCGGTACATCCGGTATTCCATGTATCTATGCTCTGCAAATGCATTGGTGATCCCTCCAGAATATTTCCTGCAGATGATATTCAGGTGACGGAGCAGTTATCTTACGAGGAGCAGCCCGTAGCCATTCTAGACCGCCAGGTAAGAAAGCTCCGGAACAAAGATGTAGCCTCTGTTAAGGTGCTGTGGCGGAACGATAATAGGGAGGAATTGACCTGGGAGGCCGAAGAGGAGATGAAGAAGAAATACCCTCATTTGTTCCCTATGCCCTCAGGTAATCTCGAATCCTTGCTTAATTCTATTTCTTATAATGAATGTGTGTCGTATGGGTTATCTATAAGCATAAAATCCCCCAAAAGCATTTTTAGACCCTATAGGATTAATTTAACATTCGAGGACGAATGTTCTAAAGGGGGGGACGATGTTATATCCCGTGTTATCACACCTTTGGAAAATTTGGAAATACTCGTCTTGTAAGAAATAAAGCCATAACTAACTTTTATTTGACATAGGAGTTGTCTATGAAAGAATATTAATGTGAAAGTGTCGAATGAGGCCAAGGACAAATTTGAAATTTTGGAAATTAGTTTCGGGAATTACAAAATATGATTCACAAGTTATTGGGCTTGTAAAATGTGAGGCAAAATGAGGCCCATTTATTTGAAGGGTGGCCGGCCATCTATGGCCCAAAACCCATGGCCTTATTTAATTTTCCCATGTGCTAATTATATATACTAGTCTTTATCTCTTTAGAAGGTTCAAGAAAATAGACAAGGATAGAAAGCCAAGAACAAGAGCAAGAAGAAAGATGGTCTCGGGTTTGTGGAGGAAAAATTAGCCCCCAAAAATCTTGTCTTAAAAATTTTTCTCTTGTTGGATTTCCACTAATTCAAGGTCCCTTTGTAACTTGGTATAGTTGGTTTGGAGGGAGAAGCTTTAGATTCTTCAAAGTAATCATATCTCCAAGTGAAGAAGACTTGAGGAAAAGGTAAGAATTTCTCCCTTATCTTTGTGTTATTAGGTCTTGGTTGTGTTGTAGTATGTAGAAATGTGTTGATCGTATGAAGAAATGGAAGTTTGTAAAGTGGGCGTGTGTTGTAAGTGTGTAGCCGTGGGTATGTACAAATTGTATAGCCACAATGTGTTGAATTCATGCTATATTCTAGTTGTGATTGTGATGAAATGCATATGGGAATTGAAAGTTGGATGAATTTAGTTGATATTGATAAAATGGGCATGTTGGCCGTAGGGTGTGTTTGGCTTGGGATAGAAAGGAATTAAGTTGTTTAGTGTGTTATTGTGATGTTTGCAATATAAATGAAGTTAGAATGATATAAGTTTGTAATGAATTGGAATGTAGAAACTTATGTCGTTTTAGTATGATTTTCCGACATTAAGAAAACGAAGTTGTTTGGTCGTTAATTGTGATGATCATTGATGAATTCGGAAGTTGGAAACATGTTATGAAGTTGTATGCCAAAGATTTGATGTTTTGCATAAGTTATGGCTTTGACGGAAAGTTGTATATTATGTATAGCGAGTGTCTAACTTAAGGAATAATGATATGAAATATTTCTAAATCTATATTGTGATGATCTTGAGTGATAATGAATGTGAAATCATTATTATTAATTTGAAAGTTTGGGTTGGAATGAAGGTTATGTCAACTTGTTAGAAAGATGACTAGTTGAAGGATATTGTGTCTTTAATGGTCGTTGTTGATGTTGATGTTGTTGTTTGGGTTGTTGTTGATGGTTTCTAGCCGAGTTGAATTCTCGGGGGTGCTATATGTATAGGGGGAAGTGCTGCCGAAATTTCGGTAGACAAATATGCATTAAGTTGAAATCATGGCACCCATAACTCACAATTGGTAAACTTGACCAATTGCAGATTTTTGACGAAACGGGAAGTGAGTTTGGAAAGGCGTAAGGAACTTGAAAGGTATGTAAAGCTACCCCAATTCTTCCCTTGGCATGCCCTTAGTGTGTTAGGGTCGGATTCGGGCCTCGAAATACTTCTTGGCTATCGGAATCCGCAAGAGAAAATCTCAGTTTTTCCTTCAGTAGAATTGAACCATTTTGGTATGCTTTTCTCGAAATTATGAAATTTTGTTCTAAATTACTTGGAAATTCCTAGGATGTCTGTAGAACCTTTTTAGGTGACCCCATAAGCTTGGAGGGCACAATTTGAGCTTTATACGAGAATTTGTTTGAGTGCCCAGATCGGGCACTAGTCACGGCCTAAGGGGTTGGGTCGTGACAGTTGCGGTCATACTTGATAGAATAGACATAAGGGTCAGTATTGAGTTGGTATGTTTGGTTATGCCATGGGCCAGTGGTTGACTAGTAAGAATGACTCTAGTGTTGGATGAGTGCGAAGTTTTAGTACTCAAGGAGCTATCGGGTGCTGCATCTAATATTGCATTAAGGTTAAGAGCCTTGTATCGACTAGTTCCTGCTATTACTGGTGTTGCTATTCAGATGAGTTGATCGAATGGAAGGGATAATCGCGTGAATGGTTAGAGGAGTTCTGGTTCAACAATTGGGACGTTCGAAGTGGTAAATCAATAATGATGTTTAAATAAATTCGAGCTGTGGAGAATATTTCGGAATTTGAGATAGGGGAATTTGATCAAAAGCACCTTGGTAGAGATACGTGGGGACATTAGTAGGACTGTGTATATGGTAAACTGGATTTAAAAAGTATTCACTTTTAGAGTTGAGTGAGTTAAGGGAACTCTAGTGGGTAGAGTGTGTGGTACACTACTATCTCCAGGATTGACGGGGCTAGTTTGCAAGACTTATGATTATGTGGTATTCTATGGAGTGGGTTCGAGAAATGGTTAGCGGGTAACGATGATAGTGATTTGATTGGATTTGGGCCGAGCAGTTTGATCGTGACTTCTTTCGTTTGGTAGGGCGACGAAAGGCTACTTGAATGACTGAAGAGTATAGTTGATCAAGAATGAGTAAAACTAAGGTACATCTTCGGGATTATTTGGGTCTGTTTAGATTGTGTTGTTGTTGTCCTGCATGACTCAGACGAGGTGTGATTATTGAGTGACCTTAAAGTAGAAAGTCTATAGAAATGGACTAAGTGATATGACGAAGTTTCGTGAGGTTTCATGATCAGTGACTACTGAGAAGCAAATTTCAGGTAACAAATATCATAAGGCTCAAGGAAATGGCTTATGGGGGTACACAGTTGGATAGTTTCGTAACACTTTAGAGTGGATGAGTTAGTGTGGTTTTAAGAGAAAGGAATTGCGAAGGTCCTATTTATGGGAAGGTCGGAGTTATATTTTTGAGATAAGACCGTATTCATGGTAGTGTGTTATGCTGCAAGTAATATTGACTGGATATCTTGGGTAAGTACTTTTGGACATTAAGGACTCAAAAATAGTTGGGCTAGGTTAGCACAAGAGATTGCGAGATTTGATGCTTTCGAAATTGTTATGGCATATCGAGGTGTTACAATAGGAGGTTCGATGGTTAAAGGTTTATTATTGAGGCTACTGTTTTCACGCTGAAACGTTTAGGGTTGTATCAGATCTGTGTATTCATAAGGTATAGTTCTTCAGTACTCAGTTGACAACTTGGGTAGGACTCAGCTTTTGGAGTCAAGAGTGTCACGACCCAACCCCGTGGGCCGCGACTGGTATCCTAACTGGATACCCATACGTACCTACTTAACAGAATTGGCGTACCATGTAGAAATTTTCAAGTTAGGTGTTTACAAATGGCGAATCAGACGGAGAACCCATAATCAGTGATCACAGATCTGAGCCAATACAGATGCAGCGCGCGCTATAACATACACATATCTGAACATACTGAAATTTACATATAAGCCGATAAGGCTAACATAACAGACAGAGTCGTAAAATCGTACGTACCTACCTGAATAGTAGCAACCCGTAACCCACATACATATCTACAGGCCTCTAACAGACATACAGAATCATAGGACGGGACAGGGCCCCGCCGTACCCAGAATTACCATACGTACAGAATATACAGATGTCAGAAGGTATATACCAAAAGTACACGCTCCGGATCAAAGGAGCACTCCAAAATAGCAGAATCTGTGCCCTAGACTGGCGGCGTATCACAGGGTGCCTCTGTACCTGCGGGCATGTAACGCAGCCCCCGAAGAACTGGGGGTCAGTACGAAAAATGTACCGAGTATGTAAAGCAGAAACATAACAAACATAATCATAGTCTGAACCGGAAGCACAGAAATATAGCGGACAGAACCATAAATCAAACGGACGGACAGGATCATGGTCCAGACGGACGGGCAGAATCAAAATCCATACGGACAGACGGAATCATAATCCATACGGACATACAGAATCAGAATCCATACGGGCAGACAGAATCATAATAGGGCACAGGAACGTGGTCGGCACTCCTGCCTTTGGCGCCACAACATATCATATTTCAGAAGATTTCATATCTTCGAACATCTCCGTCACATAACACATCATATCATAACCACGGTAACCCCGGGGACAGATCACCCGCCGGGAAACCGGACACATCATACTTCGTAACATATACACGGTAACCGGGGACGGACATATACCACAGTACCCTGGAACCGGACACATCATACTTCGGAATTCATACATGGGACCCGGCCCCCGACAAGGGACTCGGCGACCCATCCGCACGATATAAACCGGCCCGGGATCCGGTGAAAGGAAGCATTGAGACATCCACGAACAAATTAATGAGAAACCACATACATACAAATCGTTATACCGACTCAATCAAACTGAAGTAGGCCAAATGGCGAGTCAAATCAGAGTATTCGGATAGCGTTCATAATATGCGCCTATATCCTGCTTGAGAAGGCACGACAGATTATTACCAGAATAAGATTTTCAGATGTCAAAGCCATTTTGTAAAATTTATATAAAAATAGTCATATCATGATCAGAATAATAGTCCAGATGTTGCCTATGAGAAACGGACAGAAATAGGGCAATTTAGGTCATACAAAAAGTGTCGGGGCCTTGTGGGCCCACCTCGGACCAACCCGAGGAGGCGTACGTAAATTACAGATAGTAGGCCTTATGAGGTCGTCCATAATGATTTGGAAGTATTCCGACTCCGTTTAGGAAGGTTGCATACTTAAGGCTCACTTTGAAGACAAGTTATAAGGAAATGGATTCAATCTTACTGAAGGAATTGGAGCGGATTTCCATCTCGAATTCCGAGGAACGGAGTCGTATTTAAGGCTCGCGGCCGAGCCTATTATGTTCAGAACATGCCTAAGAATGAAGGGGTAGGCTTTACATACCTCAATTGCGCCTTATACTCGCTTAGCTTCACTTCCAATTTCGTCCAGAATCTACAAATGGTCAAGTTTACCAATTGTCAATTCAAGCCTTTAAGATTCCATACTTAATCACATAATTGCCTACCGAAATTTCGGCAGCATTTCCCCTATATATATGACATCCCCGAGACTTAGCTCGGCTTAATATATCAACACAGCAACCCAACAACAACATCAATAACAACAACAAGCATTACAAAACACATAATATGGCATAACATAACATCTTTCATTCCGACCTTACACTTCCAAACCTATCTTACCATTTTCATATTCATCACTCATCAAGATCATTACAACATAATTCGGAGGCACATCCTATTGTTTTCACCAAATATACATAAGGTATACACAATATACAAGCTTACTACCAAAGTCATATTTTACCGACAACTTCCAATCTTTAGCATATATGTTCATGACATATTTCTATCTTCCAACTTCATCAATGACAATCATAATTTACCTCTTACTACTTTTCTTTCCATATTTACATAAGTTACAATAAATTTGCATAATTTCTTTCAACAACTTAACAACAAGTTTTCCATGACAACAAGAACCATTATCCTTCCATTCATTTCACAATAACACAATTAACATACTAACGGAATTTAATTCACATTCCATCATCACCATAGCATCACACGGCCACATGCTATATTTTCCAACTTCCCCTAATTCATTCAACTTTCACTTCCAATATAAATTCCATCATAATCACAACTAGGATACAATACAAAATTCAACACATCTCAACTACACAATTATGCACACACACGGCCATACATGCACATACCCTTAATATACAAAATTTCCATGCCTTTTAATCATTTCCACACACTACAACATGCATACATCTCCCATAACATAACAAAGGCATGAAATCCTTACCTTTCCTTCAAGTTCTTCACTTGCCACTAGAGTTGTCCTCTTGCCAAGATAATTGTACCAAGTTGTATAGAATCTTGCACTTAGTAATAATCCCACAAGAAATGGATTTTTGAACCAAGGATTTATCTCCAAGAATTTTTTTCCTTTTCTTTCCTTTCTTTCTCTCTTGGCCGAAATGCTCTCTTTCTTTTTCTCTTGTTCTTTTTTGTTCTTGTTCTCTCTCGAATCTTCTATGTATATAGATGACTTGGTCATCTTATATTAATTCATCACATGAATTAATTAAGGTGGGCTTGGGCCATATGCACATGGCCGGCCACCTTTTATAATTGGGCCTCAATTTTTTCTTGAATTATTTGAGCCCAATTCATTAGAAATCTTACTTTGTAATTCCCGAAACAAATTTCCAAAATTCCAATTTTTGCCCTTGGCCTCCTTTCGTAATTCCACACCAATGTATTCTTAGCCGACACATTCATACCAAGTAAGGTCCAAATATGGCCTCATTCATTACAAGCCAAGTTATCTCGAATTTTATTCGAATCTGCAAAAAAGCCGGATGTAACATCCCCCCCCCCCCTTTAAAACATTCGTCCTCGAATGTTAAATTGACCTCATGGGGCGTCATACTACTTCGGGAGGGTTCTTTTTATAATTATCCTTTGTTGACTTTCTGATATGAATTCTTCACCAATATGATGGAGTAATTCTTCACATTACTGACTCATATGCTTTCATAACGTATTTTCTCATGCCTCACACAGTCACTGGGCCAAGAACTACATTCTAGTAACCGATGGATGGTTTTCGCTCTTTTACAGACGTTGTGTCTCTTCTTCCTTTCCTTCAAAGCTTTTCAAACGTTATAGTTAATACCACTTCTTGTCACACTCCTCGGTTCCTTACAACGTTATCATACTCCACGTCATACCAAACAGATTCATAATTGGGATCGGACACATAGAAGCGTTTCGGACAGATTCGTAATCGGAGGCAAATGTACTAAACTATGGTGGACAGATTCGTGTTCAGAGTCAGACGTATAGAGACATGTCAGACAGAAACATAATCGGATTCAGAAGTACAGAGGCGTAATAGGCAGAACCTCATCAAAATCAGAAGTGCAGAAGTATAACAGATAGAGTTTTGATTAGCATTAGACAACTCCTATTAAGGCTCCAGTGATTTACGAGAATTTCCCTTTGTCGACATTTCATTGTTCACCCTGACAATTATACCACGGATTATCTCGTCGAAATCTGTTCACTCATTCACAAACTTGTTCGTCAAATTATCATACAAATCGTCTTACGTGTCGCTTATCGACTCTTTCGAAAGTTTTGCTTAATCACATCTCTTATCTATCATCTTTCCTACTATCCATGCTCATTTTCTTTTTCAGATATCGTCGCACTAGACTAAGTTGTAAGGTAGTCGGGGTTTTTCTATTCTTTGACAACATTCATATCCTCACCTCCGCTTCGTTTCATGCATTCGGTTTAGTAAAACCTTTCGTCTATCACAACATTAGTCGCCGGGACTCAGCTCTTGATCTATATGATCACCAGACGAAAATCATACACATACATATGCATTTACTAATATCTTATTTGCGAACGTCTCCGACCGTTATTCAAATTCGCTCAATTTCCCGAGCGGTATTACGCTTCTTCTTTTCGCCCATTTAGTCCGCCTCGGTCTGCGCGACTCCTGTAAGGGTACTAGTTACTCCACACATTCTCTTTTCCTTTTAGGTTACCCCACATTTCCATTTACATCTTATACTTATACTTGTAAAAAATTTAGTATCCTTCCCAGGGGGTCACCCATCCCAAAATTGCTCTAGCCTTAACACGCTTAACCTCGAAACTTTCATGCGTTTGGACCCATTAAGGCCAGTATAATTTCGTCGACCCTCGTCACGTAATTTAGGGCAGATCGGGATCTTAGTAAGTTTTTGGAAAATTCTCATAGTGGTTCCCACCCCGGGCTAAACCATACAATTATTATATCGCCCTTTCGAATCCTCAGTATCTATTAGGTCGAAAATTACCTTACTCTTACTAATACCCAGAAGAAGAAAGTCACATAATGTAATAGAGTATATACCCATCCATACACATATCCGTCAAGAAAAGATCACTAACATACCTGGGTGTGCACTTGAAGACGCTCCTGGGTCCTACCGGCCGGTCAAAGCAAATATGCGGTTCGTAGGACCGCTGTAACCAGAAGCTGCACCTCGACCTCTGCCACGACTCGCTGGCGCTGGTGCTGGTGCTCCTCGCCCTGGGGGGCGTATGGCTGCCGAAGGAGAAGGTGATCCAGCAACTAACCCGGTAAGCTGGGCTGAACCACCTGGACCACCCCTATATGGACACTCTCCCATCGTATGGCCTTGTCGGCCACAAGAAAAGCAGGCACCAGTGGCACGATAACACTCACAAGGGTGACACCTCCTGCAATAAGGACACCGAGGTATGGATGGCCCCATCTGACTGAAACTCCTATTTACTCGCGAACTCGAAGCCATGGAGTCCTGTGCCGAGAACTGTGGGGGCGTACTGTGTGCTGGCTGGGACGAATACCTGTTACCCTGCCGCTGAGAAACCTCACTCTGAAATCCCCCTGAATACCCGGCCGATCTGGCTCTCTTAGGCCGGCTCCTATCATGACCCCTATCAGGCCGACGTTCCCTACGCCGGTCCTCCATGCCCTGGGCGTATGCCTCCACCCGGGCAACATGCATCCCTGGCTGAGAAGCCATCGCCAAGCAACCATCGATCAAATAAGGGTCTAGCCCCATCACATACCGGTGCACCCTGTCGGCCATCTCCGCTACTATCGCGGGTGCATACCTAGCCGGTGAGTCGAACTCTACGCTATACTCTCGAACACTTCTACCGTTCTGCGTCAGGTGCAAGAATCGATCAACCCTAGCTCTCCGTAGCTCTGGAGGTAGAAAATGATCAAGAAAGGCCTTAGTAAACTCGGCCCATACTGCTGGGGGAGGATCGTCACCCCTGGATAGCTGCCAGGACTCATACCAGTTCGCCGCTACCTCATATAACCGATACGAAGCCAACTCGACAGACTCAGTCGGCAAAGCTTTAATCAACCGTATCGTGCCCTCCATCTTTCTGATAAACTCCTGGGGGTCCTCTTCGGGTTTTGTCCCGGAGAATTCTGGAGGATTACATGTCAAGAACTCACGAGCCCTGGAGCTTTCATATCTGTCCGCACGACCACCCCCAAACCCATGGCTGCGAACCTGCTCTGCCATCAGTGTGGTCAACAACTGGACCGCATCTCGCATAGCCCTGCCCTCCGCCTCTGCCTGTGGAGCTGGCAGCTCGGGCACTGGAACCTCGGGAGCTCACGATGGAGCCGTCCCCTGATCAGCAGCTTCTGCTGCTCCGATCTCCTCCGGTAAGGGGGGTGTAACAGATCCGGCTGACGGGGGTTCATCCTCAAGCGCTAGCCACGCACTGGCCCTGGTAACTCTTTGGGCCCGGCTGGTTTCTCCTACCTCAACCCCCGCTTTTCCCTTCTGGGCAGCTGTTGCATTCTTCGGAGGCATCGCTGAAAACATAACAAATCGATCAGAAAAGAGTTATCCTAATAGCACAGCTCTATCGCACGATCTAAGATCCAAAGAAAGGGTAACATTTAAATGCCCTGTAGCCTCCTGTTTATAGATGTGGTGCACAACACAACGATAAACAAGACTCTACTAGACACGACCTGTAGACATTCCGAGGACAACTGCTCTGATACCACTTCTGTCACGACCCAACCCCGTGGGCCGCGACTGGTATCCTAACTGGATACCCATACGTACCTACTTAACAGAATTGGCGTACCATGCAGAAATTTTCAAGTTAGGTGTTTACAAATGGCGAATCAGACGGAGAACCTATAATCAGTGATCACAGATCTGAGCCAATACAGATGCAGCGCGCGCTATAACATACACATATCTGAACATACTGAAATTTACATATAAGTCGATAAGGCTAACATAACAGACAGAGTCGTAAAATCGTACGTACCTACCTGAATAGTAGCAATTCGTAACCCACATACATATCTACAGGCCTCTAACAGACATACAGAATCATATGATGGGACAGGGCCCCGTTGTACCCAGAATTACCATACGTACAGAATCTACAGATGTCAGAAGGTATATACCAAAAGTACACGCTCCGGATCAAAGGAGCTCTCCAAAATAGCAGAATCTGTGCCCTAGACTGGCGGCGTATCACCGGGTCCGTCTGTACTTGCGGGCATGTAACGCAGCCCTCGAAGAACCGGGGGTCAGTACGAAAAATGTACCGAGTATGTAAAGCAGAAACATAACAAACATAATCATAGTCTGAACCGGAAGCACAGAAATATAGCGGACAGAACCATAAATCAAACGGACGGACAGGATCATGGTCCAGACGGACGGGCAGGATCACAATCCATACGGACAGACGGAATCATAATCCATACGGACAGACAGAATCAGGCTTTACATACCTCAATTGCGCCTTATACTCACTTAGCTTCACTTCCAATTTCGTCCAGAATCTACAAATGGTCAAGTTTACCAATTGTCAATTCAAGCCTTTAAGATTCCATACTTAATCACATAATTGCCTACCGAAATTTCGGCAGCATTTCCCCTATATATATGACATCCCCGAGACTTAGCTCGGCTTAATATATCAACACAGCAACCCAACAACAACATCAATAACAACAACAAGCTTTACAAAACACATAATATGGCATAACATAACATCTTTCATTCCGACCTTACACTTCCAAACCTATCTTACCATTTTCATATTCATCACTCATCAAGATCATTACAACATAATTCGGAGGCACATCCTATTGTTTTCACCAAATATACATAAGGTATACACAATATACAAGCTTACTACCAAAGTCATATTTTACCCACAACTTCCAATCTTTAGCATATATGTTCATGACATATTTCTATCTTCCAACTTCATCAATGACAATCATAATTTACCTCTTACTACTTTTCTTTCCATATTTACATAAGTTACAATAAATTTTCATAATTTCTTACAACAACTTAACAACAAGTTTTCCATGACAACAAGAACCATTATCCTTCCATTCATTTCACAATAACACAATTAACATACTAACGGAATTTAATTCACATAACATCATCACCATAGCATCACACGGCCACATGCTATATTTTCCAACTTCCCCTAATTCATTCAACTTTCACTTCCAATATAAATTCCATCATAATCACAACTAGGATACAATACAAAATTCAACACATCTCAACCACACAATTATGCACACACACGGCCATACATGCACATACCCTTAATACACAAAATTTCCATGCTTTTTAATCATTTCCACACACTACAACATGCATACATCTCCCATAACATAACAAAGGCATGAAATCCTTACCTTTCCTTCAAGTTCTTCACTTGCCACTAGATTTGTCCTTTTGCCAAGATAATTGTACCAAGTTGTAGAGAATCTTGCACTTAGTAATAATCCCACAAGAAATGGATTTTTGAACCAAGGATTTAGCTCCAAGAATTTTTTTCCTTTTCTTTCCTTTCTTTCTCTCTTGGCCGAAATGCTCTCTTTCTTTTTCTCTTGTTCTTTTTTGTTCTTGTTCTCTCTAGAATCTTCTATGTATATAGATGACTTGGTCATCTTATATTAATTCATCACATGAATTAATTAAGGTGGGCTTGGGCCATATGCACATGGCCGACCACCTTTTATAATTGGGCCTCAATTTTTTCTTGAATTATTTGAGCCCAATTCATTAGAAATCTTACTTTGTAATTCCTGAAACAAATTTCCAAAATTCCAATTTTTGCCCTTGGCCTCCTTTCGTAATTCCACACCAATGTATTCTTAGCCGACACATTCATACCAAGTAAGGTCCAAATATGGCCTCATTCATTACAAGCCAAGTTATCTCGAATGTTTTTCGAATATGCAAAAATGCCGGATGTAACAAAGAGTGACAGGCATGTTTGATTTTGCATGAGGAAAATATTAGAATTGGCCACCACAGAGGTGTGGCAAGACTGTGATTGGTTTCAGAAAATTGGAGTAAGTTCGAATGATTATTGATCGTATTCAGGGCTGGTGCATTCATTCCGAGTTACTATTCATTGATTAGAACTTGAATAACTGTGTTCATATCTACATGAGGACTTATGGATTCTTAGTAAATCCCCTTCACGGATTCGATGAGTTTCAGTTAAGATTTGAGGTATGACAGGTTTATCGAGCGATATCAGGGTTTGCGAGTGGACTTGATGATATTTTACCGTGAACAGCTATTCGGATAGATATAATGGGTTCGTCGATAATTGGTAATGATTTAAAAAGGGTACTATGGTTGCGAGAGGTCTTGAGAGGGATCAGATAGTTTCCTACGGACTTTGCTAAGCAAGGTAGTTAGTGCTATGCTTCCTGTTTCGTGATTGGAAGGTTGAGAAAACTTGGGAATAGGGAAGTCGGCTGTGAGTAAGATCGGTTTGATGGATATTCTCACAGTTGCTCCGATAAAGCAAGAATTCTTTTTTGGTGAGAGTAAGTCATGGTTTTGTGCTTGTGTGTATGTGTTTTTAAGAAATTGTGGTGAGAAGAATGACTTTAGAGGGGTGAAAGAAACGGTAGCAAGACCAGAGTATTTTACCGGTTCAGAGTGGTCTGTGTTTGTGTTTATGTCTAGAGGTTTGTGCTGTTTTGAGGAATGTTTGTGGGACCTATTGTTCGCTTTCAGAGGTATGATTATGTCGAATCAAAGAATTCCAGCAAAGTAGCTCTTTTATTCAGGGATCAGTTGTGAGAGCATTTTGAGTATGGAAATATGGAAATTGGGTCTTTTAGCTAAGTTAGAGAAAGTTTCACTGATCAAGAGGGAGGACTGCGATTGTGGTGCACTTTCTGCTGTGGAGGCTTCCGTGTTGTTATGATAATGATTCCTTGGTTACTGTCAGCCTTCATACCCTCTTTCTTCATTCGAGGACGAGCGATTGTTTAATATGTATCTGATGTAGGGTCGTTATAGCACTTATGATTATTTTACCCCATTTGACCCGTCCTCGAGCCCTATTAGTACCATTTTGACTAGCGGGGGCAGGCTGCATGATTTCTGAGGTCATCGGGCGAGTCTTAGTATGACTCTTGGAAAATTAAGTTTTTAAGTGAAAACTGTTGACTCAAAGTTGACTTTTGGGTAAACGGATCTCTTTCGGAATTTCTTCGATTTCGAGAGTTCCGGATGGTCTTTTATAACTTGGTGGAAGGTTTGGTTCGATTCCCAAGGCACATGGTAGCGTTTTGGGACTTGGGTTGGAAAGTTGGCTTTAGGCCATTTGTCACGACCAGACTAGGGACCATGATGGGTACCTGGGGCTAACCGTTGAGCACCGCTCATTCTGCTACTTATCATACTCGCTAAGCGTTCATTCATCAAATTCGTACTCAAATCATAGAAAATCATTTTTAATTTGGAAACATAATTACCTTTATATACATAAGCCCTTCGGCTATCAAAATAATACACACATACCTTTATACATATATATACGCTCATCAAAATCGTGAGACCATACTACCCACACATACCTATCTACGAGCCTCTACTAGAATACTAGACATATGGACTAGACAGGACCCCGTCGTGCCCAAATCATACATGTACATAAAATAGTAAAGCAATGGCACCTCCGGAATAATGGAGTGCTTTCAAAACTCTGCTTATCGGCTTCTATAAATTTGGGTCTCCTCCCTGCTTACCTGTGGGCATGAACACATCGTCCAAAGAAAATGGACGTCAGTACGAATATTGTAAGGCATGAATGAAATGAACATATTGGAGAAATCATAGGACATAAGATGTAGACATAACCTACGTAACTTTTAAGGGAGGATACCTTTCATGCCTATATCATATATAATCACAGTACATGTATCATCATAGCGCATACCTCATCGTATCATACATGTATCATAATACCATATCTGCTCATACACATTAACGTTATCCGCATTTGGCCACGTAGTGGCTTGATTTTATCACATACAATAAGATTAGCTTTCTCGATTGCTTCATGAACTGAGTCAGGACCTGACAATTCTACCTCAGTTGGTTCAAACCAACTAATTGGAGACCGACAATGCCTCCCATAAAGAGCCTTATTAGGAGCCATTTGAATACTCGCGTGATAGCTGTTGTTGTACGCGAATTCCACAAGAGTAAATGTTCATCCTAATTTCCTCCGAAATCTATAGCACAGGCTCACAACATATCTTCCAAAGTCTGAATAGTTCTTTCTGCCTGCCCGTCAGTTTGAGGATGAAAGGTAGTGCTCAATCTCACTCTAGTTCCCAAACCTTCCTGAAACGATTTCCAAAAATAAACAGTGAATTGTGTACCTCTGTCAGATATGATGGATGCTGGAATCCCATGCAATCTAACTATCTCCTTTAGATATAACTTGACATACTTCGCCGCGGTATATGACGTATTCACAGGGAGAAAATGGGCAGACTTTGTGAGTCTATCCACGATCACCCAAATCGAATCAAACTTGGCCTTTGTGAGGGGTAGACCCACAACGAAATCCATACTGATCACCTCCCACTTCCACTGTGGAATCTCGATATTCTGAGCTAGGCCTCCAGGACTTCGATGTTCAGCCTTAACTTGTTGACATTTCAAACACTTAGCCACAAAGTTAGAAATATCAACCTTCATGCTCTTCCACTAATAGTGCGGTTTCAAATCCTTATACATCTTGGTAGATCCCGAATGAACCGAATACTTGGAACTATGAGCTTCTATCATTAATTCTTGTCGAAGACCGTTAGTATCAGGAACACACAATTGTCCTTGCAACCGCAGAACTATCACCAGTCCCCATAGTAAATGAAGTGTACTCACCCCTTTCCACTCCATCCCTCAGCTTTGCCAAAAGTTCATCATCATATTGCTTGGATTTAATCCTTTCCACAATGTCAAATCGTGATGGCGTGATTCCTACTAACTCTCCATCTTCAGTTTCATCAAGTCTGACCCCGAGACTAGCTAGTCTTCAAATTTCCTTCCCATGGGCATGTCATGAATGCACAAATAAGCCAACGTGCCCATAGATTTTCTACTCAAAGCATCAGCAACAACATTAGCCTTACCAGGATGATACAAAATATTCAAGTCATAATCTTTTAACAACTCCAACCACCTTCTATGTCTGAGATTCAACTCTCGCTGCTTAAAGATGTATTGAAAGCTTTTATGGTCAATAAAAACATCGCAATGCTCACCATACAAATAATGACGCCAAATACCACGGCAACCAACTCCAAGTCATGAGTCGGATAATTCTTCTCATGCCTTTTCAACTATCGTGAAGCATAAGCAATCACCTTACCGTTCTGCATCAATACACAAACCAAAACCAATTCTAGAAGCATCACAATACACCGCATATCCACCAGATCCGGAAGGTAAGGTAAAAATTGGAGCTGAAGTCAACCTTGTCATAAGCTCTTGGAAACTCTTTTCACAAGCTTCGGACCACTGAAACTTAGCAGTCTTCCGTGTCAATTTAGTAAATAGAGAGGCTATAGACGAAAAACCTTCCATAAAATTTCTGTAATAATTTGCTAGCCCCAAGAAACTACGAATATCAGTCACACTAGTTGGTCTAGGCTAATCCTTACCCGCTGAAATTTTCTGAGGATCTACTTTAATAACGTCACCAGTCACCACACGACCCAAGAAAGCAACATACTCAAGCCAGAATTCACACTTGGAGAATTTCGCATAAAGCTTGTTTTTCTCAAATGTTGTCAAAGTTATTCTCAAATGATTAGCATGATCCTCACGACTTTTAGAATACACCAAAATATCATTAATAAACATAATAATGTAGCTGTCTAGATAAGGCTTAAACACACGATTCATCAAATCCATGAATGTAGCAGGCGCATTAGTTAACCCAAAGGACATCACTAGAAACTCAAAGTGCCCATAACGAGTACGGAAAGTGGTTTTCGGAATATCCTTCTCCTTTATCTTCAATTGGTGATACCCAGACCTCAGGTCAATCTTTGAAAAGAACTTAGCACCCTGAAGTTCGTCAAACAAATAGTCTATCCTAGGAAAAGGATACTTATTCTTAATGGTCACTTTATTAAGCTGACGGTAATCAACACACATTCTAAGGGAACCATATTTCTTTCTAACAAACAATACTGGAGCACCCCAAGGTGAGGACTTGGTCAGATGAAACCCTTATCCAACGAGTCATTTAACTGATGCTTTAATTCCGTTAGCTCCGCTGGAGCCATACGATAAGGTGGAATAGAGATAGGTTAGGTGTCAGGAAAAACATCAATCCCAAAATCAATAACTCTATTAGGAGGAATACCAGGAGAATTGTCAGGAAACACTTCGGGATAATCACTAACTAGGGGAACAGATGCGAATTAGGGTACTACGTCTTTTGTAGTATTAACAGCAACCAAATGGTAAATACACCCCTTAGTAATCATCTTATGAGCCTTAAGATAGGAAATAAATCTACCCCTTGGCTTCGAAATTTCACCCTCCCACACAATAACATGCTCATCGGCGAACTAACTTATGGCGAAAATCCACATTAGTATAACATGCGGACAACCAGTCCATCCCCATAATTACATCAAAATCCACCATCTCAAGTTCATACAAATCAGTCATGGTCTCACATCCTTTAATCACAACAACACAACTTCTGTACACTCTAGAAGCAATAACAAGAACACCAGAAGGCGTTTCAATAACAAAGGGTTCCAACAAAGGTTCGGGTTTGATACCTAAATCAAGAGCAAAATAAGGGGTCACATAGGATAAATTTGAACCCGGATCAATCAATGAATAAGCATCATGAGACCAGATGGTAAGTATACCTGTAACCACAGTGTCAGAAGCCTCAGCTGACTCCCTACAAGTCAGCCCATAAAGCCGAGCTGTCCCTTCACCAAAATTGTTAGCAACTTCCTTTCCTTTTCCATTATTATGAGCATTCTGATTATTATTGTTAGCATCACCAGTAGGCGAATTTTTAGCAGATGCAGAAGTAGGTGAATCATTCCTTTAATTAAACATAGCAGCCATCTCGTGTATCCAATTTATGCACTCCCTCTTAATATGGCCCCTAATACCACAGTGATGACAAATACGATCTTCCCATACAGCAGACCGACTACTACCCTAGGAGAACCTGCTTTGGTTATTATTCTTTTGACCTTGCCTACCAGAAGGCACACTGAAATTCAAAAATATGCCAGACTGAGCAGGTGCAGAATATCCCCTCCTCTGCCCTCCATTATAATTATTACCACCGAAACCACCCGCTGATCGGGCCTTCTTGTTCTGGTCTCACTTCACCCTCTCCTCATTTTTTCAACTCTCTTGTTGTTCAGCAAACCCAACCAGAGATGAGAAAGTGCAAGTAGGAGACATAGCGGCAACAACACATGCAGACTTGATATGTGGTACCAAGCCTTTCACAAAATGAGTCAACCTATGCTTTTCAGTCGGAATCATATATAAAGCATACGTTGACAAATGGGTGAACTCTATGCCATACTCACGAACCGACTTGGTACCCTGTTCCAGCTTTTCAAATTTCGTAGCCATGGAAAATCTCTCCTCATTAGACAAAAACCTTTCCATGAACGCCTCTTCAAATTCAGCCCACGTAAGAGCTAAAGTAGCATCACCCCTCTCAGACTCCCACATCTCAAAACATACGTGAGCAACATCCTTCAACTGATAAGAAGCAAACCTCACAGCTTTAGAACCATGGGCGTTCATTGCCCTCAACACCTTGAAAGTCTCATCTAAAAAGTGTTGGGGGTCATCTACCTCTCGTGACCCAAAGAACTCGAGTGAGTTTAAGTCTAGGAATTGCTTCAGTCTATCTCCACCATGAGGTTCCACACCTCCACGCTATTGTCGAGCCGCAAATAATGTAGTCAACATTTGAATAGTAGTATGCATCGTACCAATCTGAGGCACACCCATAACAGGAACAGCTGGAGCAGGCAGTGCTCGAGGTGGTGCTTGATTTCCAATATTATTTCCGTTACCAACATTTGCACCCCCAAGATTTCGGTTAACTCTCATGGGACGTCCTCGATTACCAGATCTGGATCGTGTTAGAGCCATTTCTACAATAGGTACGAATTAACGAATGCATTAGAATGACCCAGATAGGATTTCAAGCTCTATAGCACAATCTAGAATCAAGAAGGATAAGAAACACTTATAATGTCTTGGGAGTTTCTCGGTCATGCAGGTGATCAGGCTGCACAAGGAAAACTCCACTAAACATAGCTCCACAGACACTGACAGCAATCCTAGGACGTATTTAAACCTATGCTCTGATACCAAGCTCTTCACGCCCCAAAACCCACTCTAGACGTGACCGGCATCCGACGTCATGAATAACAGCGGAAGTCTTTAATATATGAATTAAATCAGCGGAAGTCTTTAATATTATAAAACTTAATCAAAACATGGCGAACGCCCAAAACTCAACAACTACCCATAAGAATTTGTACTATGGAGCACATCAACATTCATAATTCAATCCAACTATCATTCAATTATGGCACTATTCACATTTTATGACCCATTTACTACACTCTTCCATAATCCAAGTGTTTCAACGTTTTAATGCTTCAATCATCATGAGAAGATCATCAAACTTACCTTAGATGTTGTAGGAACGAGCCTTGAGTAGCAATACTCTTCTATACCAAAAACCATATTTCACTTCCTTTGCAATTTCTTGGTGTAGATGAACTTTGATGTGATTCTTACACTTGATTTCATGGATTTGATGTTATTGACCTTGATTTTCCTTTGGTCCTCTTGAATTCTTGTGAATGAAGTGTTTAGAGTGTTCTAGACACTTCTTGAGTCGTTTAGATAAGAAGTGAATAAATGAGCTTAGGGTCCTTTTTAATAACTCAAAACCTGATTATTAATGAACAGTAGTCGGGTGCACAGTGGCCGTAAACCCAGTTTACGGGCCGTATTCTGGTTTACGGTCCGTCCTTCACGACCGTATTTGTTATATCCCGTATTTTTGCATATTCGGGAAATTCAAAATAATGTTTACTTGTAAGAAATAAGGCTATGTTTTTATCTTATTTAATACAAGTGTGATGTGGATGAAATATTGATGTGGAAATATGGAAGAGGGCCGAGGGAAAAATTGGGAATTTTGGAAATTAGTTTCGGGAATTACAAAATAGGGCCCATAATTAATTGGGCTAGAAAACAAAAATAAGAGAGAATGAGGCCCAAGAGTATAGTGGTGGCCGGCCATGGGCATTAAATAGCCCAAGCCCATAATTAAGTCATCCATGTAGCAAATAAATAAAGGGCCCTTCATCATTTTAGTTAGAAGTTTCAAGAAAGCAACAAAAAAAAAAAAAAAGAGAGAGTGAGCAAGAGGCCATTCGGCCAAAGCTAGAAAAAAAAATTCAAGTCATTCAACTTTGATCTAAAAATCTCTTTCTTCTTGAATTCCTATTAAGTTGGAAACCCTCTTCAATGTGATACAACTTTGGAAGCAAAAGAGTACTTTTTTTTCAAAGAGGGGAATTTGGAAAAGGTAAGATTCTACTCTTTTTAGCTTGGAAGAATTTTATATATATGTTGTAGTATGTGGGAATGAATGTAGAGTATAAAAATCTTGTGTTATGGGTATGTGTGTGTGTGGCCGAAAATGGGTGGATGGAGAGAAATGATTAAAAATTTATTTATTATGTTAATTGTGTTATAATGGCCTTTTTATGCAAATGGAAGAATTCTAGTTTAAGTTGGCATGAAAATTGTTGTTAAGTTGTTATGGGAAATTTTGTGATTTTATTGTAAATTTATGTAATTATGGAAATGGAGCTGTTAAGGTGTAAATTGTGGTTGTTGTTGATGAAATGGGAAGATGAAAAATGTGTTGTGAATGTTGTGTCAAAGGTTGTAGATTTCGGATGAATTCTAGTCTTGGTGGAATTTTGTATACTTTGTAAAATGGTATGAAATGCGTTGGAAATGCTTTTGAATGATCTTGAATTTGTAATGAATGTGTATGTGTCGATATTGGCTTGAAAAATTCGTAGTTGAATTGAATGTCGATGTATTATGTTGAAAAGAAGGTTACTAGTGTTGAAATGCATTTTAAATGGTTTTTGATGTTATTGGTTTGGTTGTTGGTATTGTTGGTATGGTTGTTGATGAATTTGGCCGAGTTTAATTTTCGGGGATGTTGAATTTACAGGAGAGGTGCTGCCGAAATTTCGGTAGACAAATACTAATTAGAATTAAAACTTCTAAGTACTAGTAACTAATTTTTGGAAATTGATAATATTATTGTAGATATTGGAGAGCCCGAGACTTGAGTCGGGATTTGTTTGGCAAGTGATCGAGATTTGGTAGTGAGCGATCGAGGTATGTAAGGCTTAGCGTTCTTCCTTTTTGGCATGACCCTTATGAAATAAATGAATGACATATGTGTATGCTCCAAAGAAATATTCTACTCTTAGAGCCACTAGGATGGCCTATGTCTTTGATTTCCATGAACTATTCCATATGACTTGTCACATACTTATGATGTTTGAAGTATTAGTCGATACGTTTCCGGATATGGTTCGAAAAATATTTGATATGGCCTAAGTTTGGATATGTATATTTTGGATATGTGTATATGATTTTAAGGCTCCACTTGAAGTACTCTATAAGGTTGTTTGAAAGCTTCTTAAAAATAAATGATATTAAACTTTTTTGAAAATGACTTATGATATATTTTTCGAGAGTTTGTAATTTGAAAGTTAGTAACTTTTGTATACTAATTCCGATGGACTCGATGCCTACCTTAAGCCTTCAAATATCATTATGTATATGCAATTATCCGTCGAGCCTTGGAAATTATTTAAAATGTATATGCATATGGTTTCCACACTACTCCGCTCGTGCCTATTACTATGATATCGTTCGCCGAATCCCGGGCCGGTTTTGTGATCGTGCGCACTATGTGATATTCAGCAGTATGATGTGTTACGGTTCCCGAGACCTCGCTATAGGGCCGGGTACCACTTATATACGGCGTTATGATGTGATATGGTATATGATGTGTTCGGATGATATGATATGTTCTGACGATATGATATGCTCGGAGATTGTACGGAGATTTGAAACTTTCTAGAGTATGATGTGTTGTGGCGCCAGCGTCGGAGTGGCGGCCACGTTCCTAAGCCTTATGCATGATTTTTATTTGCATGATATATATATATATATATATATACATATACTTTCTGTACAGATTTTGATATACCCATTCTGTACCTATGTTCTGTACTCCTCACTTCGGTTATGATTCGGATTTCTGTATTTCATGCTTTGCATACTCAGTACATATTTCGTACTGACCCCCTTTCCTCGGGGGCTGCGTTTCATGCCCGCAGGTACGGACGTTCGTTTTGGTGATCTTCCAGTATAGGATACATATTCTGCCACTTGGACCACTCCTTTTGATTCAGAGCTCATATTTTTGGTACATATCTTCTGATATATATATATTTTGTATATATTTGACTATTTGGGTACGGCGGGGCCCTGTCCCGTCATATGTTCTGTTATGTTTTGTAGTGGCCTGTAGTCATATGTGTGGGTCATGGGTCATGTTTGTTCGTTTGTAATTATGATTTGCGTCTTAATGCGGCCCCGTTTACTATTATGGCCAAAACGGCCCATTTGATATATAAATATATATATATATATATGTGTGTGCATATTTGGGCGATGTCTATTCCGCCAGCCTACTGGATTTGATATGATGTTTGCGTACGGGCGACCGCTTAAGATGATAATTATTTTCAGTATTTGCTTACAGTAACGTACGTTCAGTTCGAATGAAATTTTGATATGTTGATCTGGTACGTAAGTCCGTTTGGGTGTCCAAATAGGGCACCAGTCGCGGCCCACGGGGCTGGGTCATGACAGAAGTGGTATCAGAGCGGTTTGTCCTCGGAAAGTCTACAGGCCATGTCTAGTAGAGTCTTGTTTATCGGTGTGTTGTGCACCACATCTATAAACAGGAGGCTACAGGACATTTATGGTGTTACCTTTCTTTGAATCTTAGATCGTCCGATAGAGCTGTGCTGTTAGGATGACTCTTTTCTGACCGGCTGTTATATTCTTTTTTCAGTGATGCCTCCAAAGAAGGAGACGGCTGCCCAGAAGGGCAAAGCAGTGGCAGGAGAGACCAGTCAGGCACAGAGAGCTACTCGGACTCGTACTTAGACTACGTCTGATACTGCGTCGCAGTCAGCGGGCTCCGCTATGTCGTCATCATCAGAGGAGCCTGGAGCAACTCCACCATTAGCCCCAGAGACTCTAACGCCTGAGCCTCCATCTCCTCAGCCAGGGGCGGAGGACAGGGCGATGAGAGAGGCCGTGCAGTTATTGACGACACTAGTAGCAGGTCAGGCTCGCAGACGCGGGCTAGGAGGTGATGATATGGACAGACGTGACAGTCTGAGGGTTCGGGATTTCTTGACTTGTGGTCCCCTAGAGTTTTACGGGTCAAAGCCCGATGAGGACCCCCAGGATTTCATCCGACAGATGCAGCGCTCGTTGAGACTGGTCAGGGCTTCTGAGACCGAGTCTGTCGAGTTAGCTTCACACAGATTACGAGATGTTGCGATCAATTGGTACGAGTCATGGGAGCTGTCCAGAGGTGAGGATGCTCCACCGGACGTATGGGATGAGTTTGTAGCCGCCTTTCTCAGCCATGTTTTTCCCCTAGTGTTGCGGCGGGCGAGAGTTGATAGATTTCTGCAGCTGCGGCAGAGAGGCAGGAGTATCCGAGAGTACAACTTGGAGTTTGATTCTTTGGCTAGATATGCACCTGCCATAGTAGCTGAGATGCCTGATCGGATGCACCGGTATGTGATAGGATTGGATCGTTATTTGATTGACAGCTGTATGGCGATGGCATCGCAGACTGGTATGGACATTGCCCGGTTATAGGCTTATGCGCAAGGGATGGAGGACCGGCACAGAGAGGATCAGTCGGGCAGAGATCGTGATAGGATACTGCCCAAGCGGGCTATGTCAGCCGGGTATTCTGGAGAGTCTCGAGGTGGGCAGCCTCAGCAGCAGCAGTCTAGTAGATATCCTCCTTCGTCAGGCCGAGGTACACAGTCTACGGGTAGATGATTTGGCAGTGCAGGGTATTCTGGAGCGGGCCAGAGTTCCAGAGCCTCAGGTTCTCAGACGAGCAGAGGTCCCAGTCAGTCCAGGCCACCCCTACCCCGGTGTTCTTATTGCGGGAGGTCACACCCAGGAGAGTGCTATAGAGCTACAAGTGCCTGTTTTTCTTGCGGCCGCCAGGGCCATATTATGAGAGACTGTCCGTTGGCGGGTGGTTCTGGTGGTGCAGCTCAGCCGACGAGATCAGCTGCTGGTTCGTCTTCTACTCCTTCAGTTATGCGCCCTGCGGGGCGAGGTATGCCAGCACCGGCGAGCCGCGGTAGAGGCCGTGGCGGGGCTTCTGATTCTAGCGGTCCTTCGAATCGCATATATGCATTGGCTAGCCGACAGGATCAGGAGGTGTCGCCAAATGTTGTCACAGGTACATTATTGGTTTTCTCTCGAGCCGTATATGCATTGATTGATCCAGGGTCTACTTTATCATATATTTCTCCCCTCGATGCTAATAAAATTGGGATAACACCTGAACCTATAGAACCGTTTGAGGTAGCTACGCCGGTTGGGGATTTTATTATAGCGAGGCAGGTATATAAAGATTGTTCTGTGACTATATGCGGCCGTTGTACTAAGGCCGATTTGGTAGAATTAGATATGATGGAATTTGATGTTATTATGGGTATGGACTGGTTAGCCTCCTGTTAAGCTAATGTTGACTGCCAGAAAAAGGTAGTTCGCTTCCAGTTTCCAGGGGAACCAGTTATAGAATGGGCAGGAAATACGGCATCGCCGAGAGGTAAGTTTATTTCATACCTCAAGGCTAAGAAAATGATCCAGAAAGGGTATATCTATCATTTGGTTCGAGTGCATGATACTAAAGCAGAAACACCTACTCTCCGGTCAGTTCCAGTTGTTAATGAATTTCCAGATGTGTTTCCGGACGAGCTTCCAGGTCTTCCTCCTGAGCGGGAGATAGATTTTACGATAGATGTATTGCCAGATACCCAGCCTATATCTATTCCTCCTTACAGAATGGCACCTGCAGAATTGAAAGAATTGAAAGAGCAGCTGAAAGATCTATTAGAAAAAGGCTTCATCAGACCTAGTACGTCGCCCTGGGGAGCGCTGGTATTGTTCGTAAGAAAGAAAGACGGGTCGCTGCGGATGTGTATTGATTACAGACAGCTAAATAAGGTGACTATCAAGAATAAATATCCCCTTCCCTGGGTTGATGATTTATTTGATCAGCTGCAGGGTGCTAAATATTTTTCGAAGATAGATTTGCGTTCGGGCTACCATCAGGTGCGAGTACGAGAGGCAGATATTCCAAAGACTGCTTTCAGGACCCGATACGGGCATTATGAGTTCAGAGTGATGTCTTTTGGGCTAACTAATGCCCTAGCAGTGTTTATGGATCTGATGAATCGGGTATTCAGGCCGTTCCTCGACATGTTCGTGATTGTGTTTATTGATGATATTCTGGTTTATTCACGATCAGCAGAGGAACATTCAGATCATCTGAGGACCGTACTTGGCACACTTCGGCAACAGAAATTATATGCTAAATTCTCTAAATGTGAATTCTGGTTAACCTCAGTGGCATTCTTGGGGCATATCGTCGGAGCAGATGGTATTCGGGTTGATACACAGAAGATCGAGGCTGTACAGAATTGGCCTAGGCCCACGACACCGACTGAGGTACGCAGTTTTCTGGGATTGGCCGGATATTACAGGAGGTTTGTGGAGAATTTTGCTTATATTGCGGCACCATTAACAAAATTAACTCAGAAGGCTGCAAAATTTCAGTGGACCGATGCTTGTGAACGCAGCTTCCAGTTGCTGAAGGAAAAATTGATTACAGCTCCGGTTCTAGCCCTTCCCGAGGGCCCAGACGTGTATGTTATTTATTGTGATGCTTCTGGCATTGGGATAGGTTGTGTACTAATGCAGCACGGTCAAGTTATAGCCTATGCTTCCCGGCAGCTCAGACCGCACGAGAGGAATTATCCCACCCATGATCTGGAATTAGCCGCGGTGATTCATGCTTTGAAGATATGGCGTCATTATTTATATGGGTTCCATGTTGATATTTATACGGATCACAAAAGCCTCCAGTATATTTTTAAACAGAAGGAGCTGAATTTGCGGCAAAGAAGATGGCTCGAATTATTGAAAGATTATGACGTCGATATTCTGTATCATCCTGGAAAAGCTAATGTTGTGGCAGACGCACTTAGTCGTAAATCTATGGGCAGTTTGACCGACGTGCAGTCAGAGAAGAGGGAATTAATTCGTGAAATTCATCAGTTAGCCAGCCTTGGAGTCCGTTTGGCCGATTCTGGAAATGTTGGGGTTTCTGTCCGAGAAGTTGCTGAATTTTCAATTATGGAAGAGGTAAAACGGCGCCAGTTCGAGGATCCTATTCTAGTACAGTACAGGAATGTGGCCCTTAATAAAGAGAAGACTCAGTTCGAAATTTCGCCTGACGGGGCATTGTTATATGGAGGCAGGTTATGCGTACCTGACATTGCAGGGCTGTGGTGACAAATTATGGGCGAAGCACATAATGCTCGGTATTCTGTTCATCCTTAATCCACTAAAATGTACCATGATCTCAAATGTTTATATTGGTGGGACGGTATGAAAAGGGACATTGCAGAGTTCGTTGGCCAGTGCTCAAATTGTCAGCAAGTCAAGATCGAGCATCAAAAGCCCGAAGGATTACTACAGGAAATGGAAATCCCAGCTTGGAAATGGGAAATAATTAATATGGATTTCATTATAGGTTTACCACGCACTCCACGTAGGTATGATTCTATTTGGGTTATTGTTGATAGACTGACGAAATCAGCCCATTTTCTTCCAGTCAGGACTACTTATTCGGCTAAGGATTATGCCAAATTGTATATTAAAGAGATAGTAAGGCTTCACGGAGTTCCTATATCTATTATCACCGACAGAGGTGCTCAGTTTACAGCAAGTTTCTGGAGGTCATTTCAGGAGGGATTAAGGACTCAAGTGAGTCTTAGTACAGCATTACATCCTCAGTCCGACGGACAGGCCGAGCGTACTATTCAGACGCTGGAAGATATGCTACGGGCCTGTGTTATTGATTTCAGAGGTAGTTGGGAGGATCATTTGCCGCTTATTGAATTTGCCTATAATAACAGTTATCATTCCAGTATCCAGATGGCACCGTATGAAGCCTTATATGGTAGAAAGTGCAGATCTACGATCGGTTGGTTCGATGTGGGTGAAACAAATTTGATCGGACCTGATATGATCCAGCAAGCAGTCGATAAGGTAAAACTCATTCGGGAACGGTTATTAGCAGCTCAGAGTCGACATAAATCATATGCAGATAAACGACGTCGACCGTCAGAGTTCCAGGTTGGTGACTGGGTATTTCTGAAAGTGTCACCTATGAAAGGTGTGATGATATTCGGCAGAAAAGGAATGCTCAGTCCGCGGTATATTGGGCCTTATCAGATTATTCGAAAGATAGGCGAGGTTGTCTACGAGCTAGACTTACCGTCCGATCTGGAGGCAGTACATCCGGTATTTCATGTGTCAATGCTCCGTAAATGTATTGGGGATCCTTCCAGAGTATTCCCCATAGAGGATATTCAGGTAACGGAGGAATTGTCTTATGAAGAACAGTCTGTAGCCATTCTGGATCGGCAGGTGAGGAGACTGCGCACCAAGGATGTGCCCTCTGTGAAAGTCTTGTGGCAGAACAATAACAGAGAAGAAATGACCTGGGAAGCAGAAGACGAAATGAAGAAGAAGTATCCTCACCTGTTTCCTGTGCCTTTAGTTAATTTAAATTCTGTAATTGATTACATTAATTAGTAAATACTTTATGTGTGCCACCCATAGAGAGAACCTTCCCCCAAGAATGTTTGTGAGACCGATATGGCTAATCTAACATTCGAGGACGAATGTTCTAAAGGGGGGGAGGATGTTATATCCCATATTTTTGCATATTTGGGAAATTCGAAATAATGTTGACTTGTAAGAAATAAGGCTATATTTTTATCTTATTTAATACAAGTGTGATGTGGATGAAATATTGATGTGGAAATATGGAAGAAGGCCGAGGGCAAAATTGGAAATTTTGGAAATTAGTTTCGGGAATTACAAAATAGGGCCCATAATTAATTGGGCTAGAAAAAAAAATAAGAGAGAATGAGGGCCAAGAGTATAGTGGTGGCCGGCCATGGGCATTAAATAGCCCAAGCCCATAATTAAGTCATCCATGTAGCAAATAAATAAAGGTGTCACGACCCGTCTAGGGGCCGTGACGAGTACCCGATACTTGTACCGAGCACCTCTTGTCTATCGTTTTACCTTTACCTCTTAGCAAGCCATGTAAACAGAGCCATTTTTTTTAACATTAACATTAGCGGCGTCGTTCTGAACATAGACTAATAAACTTCGTTATCACTTATACATCAACATTAGCATGCCAAAACACCATATACCTACTGTACTTAACTGACTGTACATATCTGTCTACGAGCCTCTAGACGTAGTACACTTATACATAGAAAGGGCTGAGTACTGCCGTGCCCGAAAATACATACACAAAATAGTACCACGAAAGTGGGGCTCCGGAATAACTGGAGCACTGTCAACACTGCTGGTAAGGCTTCTAAGGATCAAATCCGCCTGTCTGCTAACCTGCGCGGCTTGAAACGCAGCGTCCACAACAAGGGACGTCAGTACGAATAGTGTACCGAGTATGTAAGGCATGAATAGTAATATACAAAAAATATGAATCATGTATAATGACATAAGAGAGTTACAACACATGTCCTGGGATAGAAACATAACCTGTATATATATATACCCTTGGCAGGTGCTATGCGTACTTAGCTTTCCTTTAAGAATCTTTCCTTGTTCATATACATATACATATAAAATAGGATATCTCATATTGCCGAGGCGTCGGCAGCCGATCCATTTAACCATAAATATACACATCCCGCGTCCGGGACGATATCATATCATGTAATGCCAACTGATCAGGTGGATATGCGTTCATAACGCTCTGCCCTTACCTCCATTTTCCCCGTATACACATGCATATATCATGTACATATATCGGCGTCTATAGCGCTCTAGCTCTTTCGTCATGTGCATGTTTTAAAAAAATATATACACATATCTTACATACAATTACATGTCTTATATGCATTTACGTATCCTATATACATATGTCTCATAGGCACGCAGGAAAGCCCAAAGAAGAATCATGTAGTCATCGGAGTGACGTAAGGTCGGTGACCTCCAATTATATTATAGAATACTCGTGATCGCTTTGTCTCACCTTGAAGGAACGAGTATTTTAAGGTGAGACTACCAACGGGGAATAGTATTAAAGTAAACGTAGAATGAAATCGGGGCATCATAGATGACGGTTCATAGACTTTGAAATCTTTTAGAAAATAAAGTCATAGCTAGGAAATATAAATAAGATTCAAAAATTAGTTTATCATTTTCATGTTTACATAAGATACTTAGCTTAGTCATCTTAGTCATAGAGTCGTTCCGGTAGTACGTATCATAGGCATATTCTCTTATCTAACATCATTGTTATCATTATCGTCATGGAAGTGCCCTCGTTAGAGGAGTCATAGTATTTATCATTTGGTATCGAAATCGGGATCAAAGGTTCCCTTTGGATTCACTTCAAGTAAGTCAAGCAAAACTGTAAGGAAAAAATCCGAGAGTAGCGGGCCCACCTCGGGCCGGATGAGGTAGCGTATACGATTTACGTATGTTACGTGTCATAGCGTTACTTGTGAGGGTCTTAGGGTAATCGGGTCCCATTTATACAAGTTCTAAGGGTGTAGGAGGTTTTTCCAACAATTGGCACACTTTCTAGTTCAATTCTATTGAACAAAAAGTGGAAAACTTTAGGTGCGGATTCCGGGGAACCGAGTTGTCCCCGAGGCTCGTACCCAACTTATTTCAACTAAGACATGCCATAGAAATAAGGGTGAAGCCTTACATACCTCTTTCCGCTCCTTTTGCTCTTCCAAATTCACGTCACAATTTCGTCAAAATCTGCAAATTGGTCGTTTTTACCAAAACTCTCATTAGTATACTTAGAGTTGAAATCTTAAGGAAACACTTGACTACCGAAATTTCGGCAGCATTTCCTCTGTAAATATACCATCCTCAACATTCAACATAGCCAAATTCTCAACCAACACAATTCGGGAATTCAAACCCGGCCAAACTATTAACATAATCAACAATCGCACTAGCAATTCACACATTTCATCCAAGATGCATGATTTCAATTTATTACCTTCTTCAAAACCTTCCGACTCCAATGAACACGATAACAACCTTATAGTATATATTCCAACGACATCATACCAATATCATTACATACTATCCATGCAAGAACATTATTCTTCAACAATACCAATAGTCGTAATATCATTTCCAACACCAACATATGCCATAAAACAACCCACACACTATTTTCCAAATTTCTCAACCAACCCACTTGTGATACAACTGTTTAATAACTTTATTTCCGTAAAGAAGTTGAAATTAGTACTAACAACATCAATAATAACATCCCCAACATCCTACAAGATAGATATATGTATATTTCGTCCAATTTCTCTTCAAATCTCAACCCACAAATTAACAACATCAATACAACAAACTATCACCTTGTTCTTGCCATTATTTCTTAATTCATATTGATAGAGAAAGAGATTCAACAAATTCATACCTTGTTTTTCATGAAGGTAGCCAAATCTTCAACATTTACTTGTTTCCAAGCCACTCCAACTCCAAAATGAAATCATATTTGTGACTATGCGTTGCCCGGACTTCGATTAGTACTTCGTAGCTTGAAATTTCGCCCAAAATCTTCACTTTTATGTGAGATTAAGAGCCTTTTAATGGCTGAATTTTCTGGAACTTTGTAGCATTTTTTGTGATGAAAATGGGGGTTTTTAGCCCTTTTATAGAGGGTGGGCCGACGTACTGTAGCTACAGTACTACTGCAATACTGTAGCGGTACTGTAGCAGTGCTGTAGCAGCTCTGTTTCTGCGCGACAGTTCAGTTTGTAACGTCTATAATTCTCTACTCCGACGCCCTATCGACGAGCGGTTTGTTGCATTACAAACTAGACTCGACGAACTTCATTTTAGGCTTTTGAAACGCCTTAAAACGCCAAATATACGTGGAGATATACCCCTCCAAATTTGACTAAAAATTTTTCCAGCATTTCTCAAATTTTCATCGAACTTATTTTCTTCAATTTGCTCGATCTCGAAATATTCCGAAACTCTCCATACATGATATTTATCACTTATTATACTAATAATGATCATGTTCTCGTGTTTCAAAATACTCTTTCCCGATTACGACTTACGAGATCGTAATTCACCCTCTTTCTTCGTTGTTACGTACTTTCCATGGCTTGTGCTTTTCAAAACATTATGGGACGTCTCCGACACTCCCTTACTACGGTGAGGTAAATGTCATACTCCTGCTCTGAAAACGCGGGGTGTAACAAAAGGGCCCTTCATCATTTTAGTTAGAAGTTTCAAGAAAGCAACAAAAAAAAAGAGAGAGAGAGAGAGAGTGAGCAAGAGGCCATTCGGCCAAAGCTAGAAAAAAAAAATCAAGTCATTCAACTTTGATCTAAAAATCTCTTTCTTCTTGAATTCCTATTAAGTTGGAAACCCTCTTCAATGTGATACAACTTTGGAAGCAAAAGAGTACTTTTTTTTCAAAGAGGGGAATTTGGAAAAGGTAAGATTCTACTCTTTTTAGCTTGGAAGAATTATATATATATGTTGTAGTATGTGGGAATGAATGTAGAGTATAAAAATCTTGTGGTATGGGTATGTGTATGTGTGGCCGAAAATGGGTGGATGGAGAGAAATGATTAAAAATTTATTTATTATGTTAATTGTGTTGTAATGGCCTTTTTATGCAAATGGAAGAATTCTAGTTTATGTTGACATGAAAATTGTTGTTAAGTTGTTATGGGAAATTTTGTGATTTTATTGTAAATTTATGTAATTATGGAAATGGAGTTGTTAAGGTGTAAATTGTGGTTGTTGTTGATGAAATAGGAAGATGAAAAATGTGTTGTGAATGTTGTGTCAAAGGTTGGAGATTTCGGATGAATTCTAGTCTTGGTGGAATTTTGTATACTTTGTAAAATGGTATGAAATGCGTTGGAAATGCTTTTGAATGATCTTGAATTGGTAATGAATGTGTATGTGTCGATATTGGCTTGAAAATTTCGTAGTTGAATTGAATGTCGACGAATTATGTTGAAAGGAAGGTTACTAGTGTTGAAATGTATTTTAAATGGTTTTTGATGTTATTGGTTTGGTTGTTGGTATTGTTGGTATGGTTGTTGATGAATTTGGCCGAGTTTAATTCTCGCGGATGTTGAATTTACAGGGGAGGTGCTGCCGAAATTTCGGTAGACAAATAATAATTAGAATTAAAAATTCTAAGTACTAGTAGCTAATTTTTGGAAATTGATAATATTATTGTAGATATTGGAGAGCCCGAGACTTGAGTCGGGATTTTTGGCAAGTGATCGAGATTTGGTAGTGAGCGATCGAGGTATGTAAGGCTTAACGTTCTTCCATTTTGGCATGACCCTTATGAAATAAATGAATGACATATGTGTATGCTCCAAAGAAATATTCTACTCTTAAAGCCACTAGGATGGCCTATGTCTTTGATTTCCATGAACTATTCCATATGACTTGTCACATACTTATGATGTTTGAAGTATTAGTCGATACGTTTCCGGATATGGTTCGAAAAATATTTGATATGGCCTAAGTTTGGATATGTATATTTTGGATATGTGTATATGATTTTAAGGCTCCACTTGAAGTACTCTATAAGGTTGTTTGAAAGCTTCTTAAAAATAAATGATATTAAACTTTTTTGAAAATGACTTATGATATATTTTTCGAGAGTTTGTAATTTGAAAGTTCGTAACTTTTGTATACTAATTCCGATGGACTCGATGCCTACCTTAAGCCTTCAAATATCATTATGTATATGCAATTATCCGTCGAGCCTTGGAAATTATTTAAAATGTATATGCATATGGTTTCCACACTACTCCGCTCGTGCCTATTACTATGATATCGTTCGCCGGATCCCGTGCCGGTTTTGTGATCGTGCGCACTATGTGATATTCGGCAGTATGATGTGTTACGGTTCCCGAGACCTCGCCATAGGGCCGGGTACCACTTATATACGGCGTTATGATGTGATATGGCATACGATGTGTTCGGATGATATGATGTGTTCTGATGATATGATATGTTCTGACGATATGATATGTTCGGAGATTGTACGGAGATTTGAAACTTTCTGGAGTATGATGTGTTGTGGCGCCAGCGTCGGAGTGGCGGCCATGTTCCTGAGCCTTATGCATGATTTTTATTTGCATGATATATATATACATATACTTTCTGTACAGATTTTGATATACCCATTCTGTACCCATGTTCTGTACTCCTCACTTCGGTTATGATTCGGATTTCTGTATTTCATGCTTTGCATACTCAGTACTTATTTCATACTGACCCCCCTTTCCTCGGGGGCTGCGTTTCATGCCCGCAGGTACGGACGTTCGTTTTGGTGATCCTCCAGTATAGGATACATATTCTGCCACTTGGACCACTCCTTTTGATTCGGAGCTCATATTTTTGGTACATATCTTCTGATATATATATATATATTTTGTATATATTTGACTATTTGGGTACGGCGGGGCCCTGTCCCGTCATATGTTCTGTTATGTTTTGTAGAGGCCTGTAGTCATATGTGTGGGTCATGGGTCATGTTTGTTCGTTTGTGATTATGATTTGCGTCTTAATGCGGCCCCGTTTACTATTATGGCCAAAACGGCCCATTTGATATATATATATATATATATATGTGTGTGTGTGTGCATATTTGGGCGATGTCTATTCCGCCAGCCTACTGGATTTGATATGATGTTTACGTACGGGCGACCGCTTAAGATGATAATTATTTTCAGTATTTGCTTACAGTAACGTACGTTCAGTTCGAATGAAATTTTGATATGTTGATCTGGTACGTAAGTCCGTTTGGGTGTCCAAATAGGGCACCAGTCGCGGCCCACGGGGCTGGGTCGTGACAGTATTTAAGCATATCAGAAACAGAAAGGTATATTGGAGTTATGGTGGCTTACGGTTGAAGTTTACGGTCCGTATTCTGAGTCGTATTTAACCATTTAGACATTTGGCAGAAATTTGAAATTTTGTGAGTTGGAATACGACCTGGTGGTTTACGGGCCGTATACCACTTTACGGTCCGTATTTCACTTTACGACTAACTGGCCAAAGTGCAAATCTGTAACTTTCAAGTCTTCAAAACCTATAATTAGCCATTGTTGAAAATCACCTATCTCTTGTTCCCATTGCCTTTGGAATCTTACTTAAGGTCATCAAACGTTGTTCCCTTCGCATTAAAACATCGTATACTCGTATTCTTCGTTAGTCTATTCGTTGTACGTTCACGGGGAAATCTCCGAGGTGTAACAGTTGTGACTTATGACTAGAATGGTAGTATGGCACTCAGCCGAGTAGGGTCTGGGTGTCAGTCGCGGCCCTCCGGTTTGGGTCATGACAGAAGTGGTATCAGAGTAGTTCGTAATTGCAAGAATAGAAGCGATAACGAAAGGATTATTATAAGATGGAATTTCGATCGAGAATGGCAATGGAATATAACACCATAAGGTAAAACCTTTAAGGGGGAAGCAAGTAAGCTTGAGTACGAGGACAAGGACTGAGATAATATGTGGTTGATATGGTATTGGGAATTTATTAAAGAGATATTTTGAAGTAAGAATTACTGTGGAAATAAGTTTAACAAGATCGGAAGGCAAGTCAGCAAATGAACAGAGTAACTAAAGAGCATCTTTTGAGATTGGACTGAAAATAATTCTTGAGAAAGAAAAGAATTTGAATGATATTCCAGTGGGGAACTTGATGTCTACAAAACGAGAAGGATATTACAAGAAAATGGAAGGGAATGCAAGGGGTGACAATGCTATAAGTTTGAAAGAATGGGTACTGAGATAAAGAGGAAAGGAGAGTAAGTGTTTGAGTGGAGATTATTCCTTAAGTTTATATTGCCAGAGGCTCATAATCAGGGCTTAGAAATATGCTAAGAAGTCCTACAGATTCAGACATGCGAAAAAAATATGAAGAACTAGAATAGCCCGAGGGAAATTAGGAGCATATGAGCCTTGCGACTAGAATTTTAAATGATCCTGAGGTATGAGTTTGGCTAGCTAGGAAAAAAGAGGAGAGATGTATTAAAGTCACAGACTCAGGACAACTTTAAATAGTATTGGGATATTTAGCAAGGGAGGTATTAACAAGAGATGTAAACGATGACCCATGTGTGGCCATATTAAATATTATGCATGACCTTAAGATCGATCTTACGATATGTTAAAGGTATTGAGTGAGTTGGGTATCGAAGTTAAGGTAGCAAGTGCTACAGGGTAGATTGATATGGTTTTCTTCGAATATTAAAGTTGTACAATGATGACGCAATAATATTAGGGAGAATAATAATACGCGTATATAAGAATAAGGAGACAATGATGTCATGAGAAGAAGAGAAGTGTAAGCAAGGGAAAGAATGTTGCTAGTAAGGATCAAGTAAGGTCTCCAAGAAAAGGTTAAGGCAGCGGTAGAGGCGAAGGGCAGTTCGGATAATTTTTTAAAGTAAGCAAGCAAGAAGGATAGAGTGTGGCAAAACGTGGTATAAGATGGATGAGAAGATCCCGGAAACAAGTATAATAACGATAGGGATGGATTTAACCTGAGAAAGAATAATCAGGTTATATGAAAGGATTCGTACTTCTAATGGAATATGCTACGAATTCCAGGGCCAATGCTACGGAATGGCAAGTGGAGAAGAGCATTTTATGAGAATGGGAAGTCAAGAAAGACCATAAGGGTGAAGGTAAGAGAAGTGCACTAGTGAATCGGTTAAAGGAAGTTGTGTAACCACTAAGGACAAGCGGAAGAATAATAAGCCAACCATTCTGGCCAAGAGGTAAAACATCGATAACATAAGACAAGAGTCTGGACAGGGAGTACAGAAATTCGATCATAAGAGAAATAGGATGAATGTACAAGGGACATGTTTAAATACGAACAAGTTATGGCATCGGAAGGCGAGATAAGAAAGGGATGAGAAAATAAAAATTAGAATTGTGTGTAGGACAAGAAATGACAAGATATTGGAATAGCTATGACACCAGACTATGGTACAACCATCTAGTAAAGAAAGGCTACAAAACAAAATGAGTTGGGCAAATAAAAGAGCAGGCCGTGGAAAATAGATGTGACAGTGCATCCAATTATGATAATATTAAAAGGATAAATCATATTTGGTTGGTTGCAAGATAAGATCAGTATAGAAAAGGGAACAGACTGAAACCCTTAGTTGTAAAATACAAATAGAGGAAATGAGTATTTAAGGACTTCGAACATCTGTGTGATCGATAAACTCAAACAACAAATAGAGTATGCCGAATTATGGGGAAGATTTATTAGGTGAGAATCAAGGAAAGGTCAAGCGTCCAAGAAGAATCTAATAAAAGGATGACGCGTCTAATTAGAACAAAGCTGGTGGCAATGAAACCGCATAGAGCGAGCAAAATAACGATGTTGCCAGATATTTATGATTGAAATTGCAACAAAGGAAAGAGTGAACTGATGTGAATTCGCTGCATGGTAAGGAGCCTGGTTCATAATTCGGCAAATTTCCAAATTGATTTCTAATTCATCAATCAGACTAAGGACTAGCAATTTCAAGGATAAATCGAAAGGAGAGGGTCACGGAAGAAGAAATTTAAGATATTCTTGATGTAAGTACAAGAATTACCGATATCCCAGACTGAGCATAAGAAGCTTTATTAGAAAGGAAGAAGAGAGAGAATCAAGTAAGGTGTATGGAAAGGAAATTTCGATGTTAAATTAGAGGGGAAGTAAAATACCGTAAGGATCGATTCAGTTGAGACAGGAAGGCGAGGGATACTATATTATTAGTTGTCGAGGTTACCCTTAAAGGGGAAAGAATAAGTTAAACTCCAAAAAGATGAAAGTATGGAATATCGGTGAATCGTAAAAAGGATACATAAAGGTCAAAGGAGTAAGAATTTCTGACATACTAAGAGAGGATAAAAGGAAGATGTGACCAAAAGTGAATAAAGGTATATAGTAAGCACTGAGTGAGCGAGCATATAAGAGTATAAACGACAGAGATCGAAGGGACGATGAGGATCAGAAGGTATAAACTAGAAGATAGATAGGCGATAGGGAAAAAGGGATGACCGTGAGTACGAGCATAAATTTTAGCCACAAGAGAAAGAGAATAATATTCAAGAATCGATTGGGCAGGAAATTCAGTGAACTCCATAATACACCCATTGGTGGTAAAATAATAGTAATCAAGAGATACCAAAGGAATTGTGAAGCCACTAATATAGGGTCTACATGTACATAAGAATGATGAGCTAGTAATTGCGCAAGAAAGAACGATATTTGTTAAAAAGAAGTCATGTTATTTCCCAAATAAAGAAACCCAGGAATCCATGAAAGATAAATCGTCAGAAGGTGAGGCGCATGCCAGTGTAAAGAATTATCGAGTAGTACTACAGTGAGACTAGGAATGCTAAAGATTCAGTATAAGGAAAAAAAATCCAAAAAGGATTAAGGAAAATATTAACTAGTTGAGCAGAACTGGACGGTACGCAGACAAGAGATGGACTAACATTTCAGCAGGAGAGCTCTAGATACAACTGTTAATTAACTGAGAAATAGAGGGTAAAGCTCAGAGAGGTAAGAAAGAAGGAAAAAACTAAAAATCAGGTTGATCACAATTCATATGAATGGTGGGGCTAATGGATAAGTTCTCAGAGATCGCCAGCAGAGTATGGGTAAAGATTGACTGGACCATAAATATAAAGGTTCAGACTCTAAAAATGAACGGGAGAGGATTTTCGCTTCAACAAATAGACATAGCATCGTAAGCCTGCAAATTATGGTTACGGCTTTTTAACTAGGGTATATCCTTTCCAAGGAACCGCGATGAGGATCATACATTGCATAGTTTGAATAAGTTCAGTCCCGAATATGTGACCAAGACTGCAAGTCAGAATAGTGATTTCCAGCAGATGCAAGTAAGAATATTGACATTAGCATCAAAATGAATTCTACTTCAACATTCGAGGATGAATGTTCCTAAGGGGGGAAGGATGTCACACCTCCTAGTTTTGCATGTGGGATTCGTTAGGTGTTGGTTGTTTTAAGTATGGACTCTGGAGTTACCTTCAAGGATATATAAGATTATATGTGTCTACCTTATGGCTATGAGAGTTTAAGTTCATATAATAAGCTATGGAAGGATTGGAGGGCAAGTGAATCAAGGAAATTAAGTTCGTTGGAACATTGGAGAAAATATGAGGGACAATTTTGGCCCAACTTTGAGAAAGAATATCTTTTAGTACATGAGGAGTTTTGAAGCAATGTAAAGCCTAAAATGAAGTTCATGAAGTCTAGTTTCCAACGCAACAAATCACGCATCGATCCGACATCGAAATCAAACGTTATGAGCATTTTAAGACAGACTGCTAGAGCAGGGATTAACTCTGTGCGAACGCCCCTGGAGGTGGCACGAACGCGTAAAGGACCAAGGGATAATGCACTGAGCAATTTCTAGGTCAGTGCAGGCAGACTCTAGAACATTTTAAAAGGGGGGTTACCCCCTTATTCTTTACCCAAACACCCTAAAACCTCCCCAAAATCTCACTCCAACTTCCAATCATCAAATGTTAATGCGAACTACGTATAATCTTCGAATTCTGGTTCAGACAGCGTATAGTTGCGATTATAATATCATATTGCGGTGAATCTTGGCTGGAATTCTAGGTGAATATCGAAGATATTGCGGTTCTAGCAAGAGTAAGATATGAATCTCTCCTTATTGATATTGATTTAAGTTTATATACCAAGATAGAGTTATTAAATCATCGTAAGATGGATTAGTTGGTTGAGAAATCTGGTAAACATCGTGTGGGATGTTTTATGAAGTATATTGGTGTTGATGATGATGTGATTGATGTTAGTATTGTTATTGTTATTGTTGGTTATTGGTATTGTGATTTCGGGCTAGGGATATAAACAGGGGAGATGCTGCCCGAATTTTGGCAGATTCTAAAAAGATTTTATTTGAAGGCTTGAGACAAGCATATGAAGATGAGCCTAAAATTGGTATGAATTCTCTTGAATGTAGATTTACGAGCTTGGAAGGATAAGCGTTAAGTAGTTAAGAAGACCAAAAAGGTATGTTTAGGCAGTCCCTTCTTTCATTTTTTACATGATCCTATGATATGAACGAACAAGCAAGCAAACAAGCTTCCAAATTACTCTGCACTTAGAAGTATTAGGAATACTTCAGCCTTTAATGATCCTATACCCCTGCTATTATGTTCCTTCTGTTCATGGGTCTTGAGATTTCATGTATTAGTAATGTTAGCTCAACAGTTGTCTACCTGAGTTAGTGTCATATCATACTATTCCAAGAGTTCGATGTGTCTAGTTCATTTATGCATTGCATTCATGTTCATATTCATATTGACCCGTGACAAGAAGGCATTATATACGCATATATTATATGCATATGGGGTAGGGAAAGGGATAGGTGTTATATACGCATTACCACATGATCAGCATGGTGCACCATGATGATGATATATGGATCGGGCTGCACATTCTGCAGCAATGTATATGATGATGATGATGATGGCCGTAGAGAGGCCGATGGAATATGAAATAATGGATCTGGCTGAGCATGATAATCATTGCGAGTCCTCAGCACTATGACCTATATATATATATACATGAGCATGATTATCATTGAGAGCATGCTTGTTATGCACCCATAGAGGCATTGTCAGTATACAGATTTATGCAAATACTTTCAGACACTCGGTCATACAAATGAATACAGACACTCGGTTACCTTCTTATAACACAACCTTCATTCCGAACTTGATTTTCAATTTTTTGTGCAGCGCGTTCGCGTTGTATATGCCCTTTGGCCTTCTGCGCATTCGCACCACTCCCTGGCGCGTTCGCGCAGAACACTTTCCTGGCTTGCCCATCCAACTTGTAATGTCCATATCTCCTTATTCCGGTGTCCAATTGAGCAGCCGCTTGTCCCGTTGGAAACTAGACTTCCCGAACTTCACTTTAAGCTTTTGTTTTACTTCAAAACCCTCAATATACTAGAACATATCATTTCCTCCATTTAGACCAAAATTTTCTTATCAAACCTTGCCTAACTTTTTTTCAAAGCCTTGGAAGCTTAACCTCCTTAATCCTAGCATAACTTTACTCTTCCTTTGGCCTATACTAAGCCGTCTACAGTTTTGGTAAAGCGAAATTTTTCCGGGGTGTAACAGCTAAAGGTACGAAGCTTGATGTCATTCTCTTGACCTTATCTGGTGGGCTTTCTTGGTAATGTCCCGACTTTATGGTCTCTCTTGGTGGACCCTCTACTAGGATCAAAATTTGGTCGACCACCTTGATTTTAGTTTGGACCTATTTGATCTTTTCTTCCAGCTTGCAAATCTTCCTACTGTACGACACTTCTTCCTTGCTAGTGGTGTTGCTTCGACTTCTTTGTCTATCCATTGATAGCAAGTCAACCTTTTTGGAGGTTCAAGAGGGTTAGTTTTTTGTTGATTGTGGCTTAGGTGTTTTATGTGTTTTTCTTTGGATAGTAATCGGAACACGATATTAACCAATCGTTCAAACTGATCGGAACACGGTATTAACCAATCATTCAAACTAATCGGAACACGATATTAACCAATCATTAAAACGAAATAATATGAAACACATAAATATTTAATCACATAATCATGCAAATAAATCAAGCTAGTCGAATTTCTAAAATTGTCAACCTAGTCGATTTGAAACATAAATGTGCCATTTCCATTAAACCATTGCCCCATAAATCATAATTTCATTAATAATATTTTCCCCTAAGGGATTACCAAAGATCATAAAAGCATAAAGAGATAAAATCAGCAGAAGTGTCCTCCAGTGGATGATGATGAAGCTCTCTCGATCCTTGGCTTCTTAGACCTTCGAAGGGTGGTCTAAATGTGGAGATGAGTCGATGTCAACACAACATCCATCAAAAACCCCTTATCGGTGAAAGTCATCAAGGCAGTGTCGTCCATTGCCTTCTTCATTCGATCGTCGAACTCCAATAGGAAGTCATGTGTGAAATCCAACTCTTGTTTCAAGTTATCTATGACGGTTTTATCGTACTCAATCTTTTCCAAGTATTTTCCATCTCTATCATCGGCTTGCCTTTGGATCAAGCGGGCCTTGATTTCGGCCTTGGAAGACTTGTCTTGGACACAATGGTAAATGATAGGGCTAGGAGCAAGGGTGCCTTGCTAGTGGGCCCTCAATCAATCGTTGTAATTCTCATCACAACCCGGGTTAAACCTATATTGAGCTAAAGTCTCTGGACCCCAAGTGATGCGACCATTCCATTCTCTGACTATGTCTCCATCCATCTGAATCTTGTCTTCCTCATAGTCGATTATGAACTCTCTCATGTTTCTTACTTAGGGTATGATTTGGGTGCTACCAAACTGTCTCAGTACCCGGGTAGGCACATAAGGGAGAATCCCTCGAATTCCCATAAGTGGTATGATTGGACACTTTCTCCCTTTGATGACAATGGACTCGGATATGAAGTCGGTGAACATCTATTGTATGCGAGGCTCTTTGAGCCTAGAGAAAATGAAATCCCAACTTTCTTTGGTTTGCTGTCCCATGTTCAGGCAATGGGCGTAAAGGTCATCCTTCCCTGTTTGTTTGCTCAAATATTGAGTACCCCTGACCTTGCTTAAATGCTTAATGATAATGATCCACCATTGTAGAAGCAGATTACACCCTTGGAAGTAATAGTAATGGTTTCGAAACATGCTTAAGGCTCGGTTTATATTGGCAAGGATGATTGGGATTAGGTCAAAGTATTTTGTTTCCCCATTTGTGTTTATGCCGTGAAAGATGGCATGGGTGACCGAAATGACTCGGGTGTCTATTGTTTGGTTCCTATCTTCCGGGAATACCATAAGTCCTAATAAGCAAACAGCGAAGGTCAAAGGTCGAGCGTCTTCCCACTCGGCAAAGGATTTAAACTCTCCAGGATGTTCTATAAATCCTTGTTTGGTCCCAAACCATTTGTGTAACTCTCTAAAGGCTACGGTTGGGACGAATATCCAATTGGTGTGGGATAACGATAACATTTTTATTATTTGGTTAGGGGTAGGCTTATACGGGATACGGAGGTTTTGGTCGGGTTTCTTTCTTCTTCTAAAACAAGTTCAAATGTTGTCTATCACATCCCGAAGTTCCTCTAAAGTCGGGGCCATCTCTATGTCGTCCCCAAATTGGAATACCATCCTATCTCGGTCCCAATATCCTATGATGATCTCAACCAAGTCCCTACACCCGGGCATAATTAATAAAGAGGGGAGATTTCCTAGACACTTGGTAACTTTCCTTTGTTCTTCGACTTTCATCCAACCCCACCATATTTTCAACATCTCTGGTGCTTCGATAACCATGTCGAACTTCAAGTTGGTGTTCATCTACAAAAATAAAACATGGTTAATTCCCAGACCCCCATGGACAATTGATTAACACGTAAGCACAAATATGTTTCTAATTAGCACATAATGTGCATGCGGTGTCTTTCGAGTCATAGACTGTTCCAACACAAGGTAATTCTCCTAATGGGTTTTAGACACGTCAAAAATATCCAAAACCCGTCTAGGTCAATCATACGCAAGTCCGGTAGGATTTGGCTTTGCTCTATCCTAGTTAAATGCTAGAGGGGGCTTTTCAGATTGATAGGACCACGAGCGGACTACTCGGGATGAATCGTTGTTGGCTATGGGACAACCGTGTACCAACTCCGCGTTCAACGTGTTCCAAAGAAAGGGCGTTTCGGGATTTTTAGTGAAGGCTAGACCGCGATCCCGCGTGTCCCCTTTGAAACCATGCTTTATGCCAGGAGTGGCGGAGTTTATGATATGAAATGTATGACAGTTATATTTTGCAAGAAAACAAACAAATAAGCACATAATCACAGTTAAATCACATTATATTGAAACCCTTATAGTTGGAACCTAGTAAATCCCCAGCAGAGGCGCCATCTATTACGGTTCACTTTACGCGGGTGCATAAAAGCTACTAAGAGGTTGTGGACTCTATTCGAATTTTTGTATTTTTAGAGTCGTCACCTAATTTTATAACGGAAATTAGGAAAACCAAGTAAAAGGGTTTGTTCAAATAAAGAAAAATGCGTTTAAACTAGAGTTCAAGGTAAGGGTTCTAATGATCCCCTAGGGAAGGTTTTAATCACCCTATTATTAAGGATCTGTAGAATACGGTTGACCTACGAGCTTCAATGTGTAATTAAGTGATAATTTGCTAAAATGATTTCTTTCTTGAAAAAATGTCATGCTAATCATAAAAATCCAACTTTTGGCAAAAATGTCCGTTAAGGAAAGAAGAAGGTTGGTTTTCTTTTGAAAAATGTATAAGGGGTTAAATTCATTCCATTTTTAGACCAAAAGACACTTAAGATTTTCTCTTAAGTGGAGTTACTACTAGCTTGGTCTCAATGTTATGATTTTAGTCCTTATAGTTTTGTATACATATATAAGAGAGATAAAAGGAGTATATATCCTTTATAGATAGATATGAAATGGAAAAGTCTACTTATTTTCTTTAACCCATTGAAGCTCACTTATCAACCATTTACTACTTCAAAGACGTCTTAATCATCAAATCAAGATTCAAGTGTATTCATTTTGTTTATTTCCCTTAAAGTTTGGGCTTCCAGCCCAAAAGTGTTTGAAATACCCTCAAGTCCAAATGAATTTTTAGAAAAGGTTCGTTTTGTACTTCTTCAAAATTAGATTTTTTTTGTTTTACGTTCCAAAAAATGGGTCTAAGTTACAAACCAAAAATGGTCCTCCATTTGACTCATTTAAGGCCCCAAAGAGGGCAAAGCAGTCTTTTTTTTTATTTTAAAATAAAAACCACCAAAAAGTGGCATTTTATTCCATAGAAAATATGTACATGAAGAAAACATGAGAAGTATGTACAGAAAAAAGGAATTAAAAGAAAGCAAATCTATCTAAAATGAAAAGGAGGAACAGCTAGGACTAAACACTGATACTACTACAACTTGCATCAACTATAAATCCAGATTCCTTGATTTGTATCCATCTATCACACCTTTAAGTCTCACAGGTGGAATGGATCAAATCTCATGAAGATGTCTTCAGGAAATTCTGGTTGTAGAGGAGCTCAGTTGTAACATATATCAATGCTAATTCTTGACTGTTCTAAATGTGCTTTGATGATTAGAAACTGCTGCAAATATCTTCTTCTAACTTCCTTGAGTGACTGAATGATTGTTATATCTTCCATAGCTAGAAATACCACTGTTTTAAGTAGAATGAACAAGAGTTAATACCACACACTCAAAACAGTATTATTTCCAGCTATATACCCTCCCCTGATGTATCCTTATGATCTTCTGTTGCTGTTGTTATGGCTGTTGATATCCTGGATGCTAGCTGATCTAATCCTGAGATTTGGCATTTCACTTTTGTCCATGTTGATGAGCCTCCTTCCTTGAGATGGTATATCCTGAAAATGATCATATTGAATTGTACCTGCAAAATCAAAAACCAAGTTAGTGAAAAAATCTGCCACACAGTTTCCTTCTCTCAATACATGCTCCACTGTGACATATATTACATCTCTTGTTTCCGTCACAAGAAAGTCCTTGGCTTATGGGTGGTTTATACCCTTAGTATGGAGATTTGTACCCGATTGTTTGAGATATTAAGTGCTTTACCTCGCGGATACCTAAGTACAAGTATATATTTCTTGCAATACGATAGAAGTAGAAGTTAAACGAACTGAATCGATGCGAGTCAGAGCGACTAAGGAAAAACCTGCAGAACCATTCCACATTGACGGGACGTCGACACGTCAATGAGCCATCGTTGTGGGCCGTCGGTATGCTGCCGCCTCTAAACTTTCAGGTGACAGGTCGACGGAGCACATCGACGAGCCGTCGACCCTCCCCTCGACCCGCAGCGCTGGAACTTTCTTGATCCATCTAAATATATTTAGCTCTAAGATTTTATTCCTCATTTTCTCATTCCAAAACTAGAGAAAACCCTAAAGTATTTCCCCTCAACATTTTCCATCATATTAGAGGAATTCTAGTAAGATCCGAGCTTCCACAATACTCTACTCTTAGAAGAATTAGGAGTACTTTAGTATTTGATGATCCTATACCCTTCTATGATTGTTCCTTTTGTTTTTAGGTCTTAGGATTTCTTATATTGATTATGTTAGCTCAAAAGATGTCTATCGGAGGTAATACGACCTTATGTCGGCTCTCATTCTTTTGTCGTACAACATATGTGGTAGCCTAGTTGGCTTGGATTGTTATCTTAGTGTATATATATATATATATATATATATATATATATAGTTGATGGTTCTTGATACATATTGTTATGTCCCATATTTTCATACGTCGGGACGTTTTAAAATAAGTGCGACAAGTTAAAGGCAAGACTATCTTAAGATATGAAGTAGAGATTTTAACTTTCGGTTTCGTGTCGAGTCACAATTTATCCACAATTTTCGTGTGGCATTAAACTATTAATGGAAAATTGGGATTAAACTAACCATAATTGGATTAATAAGTGGGATTGGAAAGACCAAAAATCAGTCCACTTTTGGACCATGTTTGGCCGTGCCTTTCAAGGTTGTGGTCAAGGAATCTTGACTCAATTTAGTGTGATCCACATGTCCAAGTCAAGGAGGAGGGACATATAGACACAAAATTCTGATTCACTCCACTTTAGCAATTCATTTCAACACCCAAAGTTAGAGAAAGAAGAGTGTAGAGAGAGGTGCTCTCGGCTAAGAGCTAGCCGAGAGAGTGAGGTGAAATTGTGCCCAAAAATTCCAGTTTTTCTCCATCAAATTTACTCCTCATATAGTGTATAAGAAGGTGTGTTAGTTGTTGAAGAGAAACAAGAAAGTGAAGCACCCAAATAGATTGAAGTTTCGGCCAAGTGAAGCACAAGATTGAAAGGTAAGAATGTTTGTTGTTTCTTGTGTTGCATGATGATTTGAATGTATAGTTCATGCAAGTTGTTGTTGGATTGTGGTTTTAGTTGAAGTAGGGAGTGAGCCGTGTGTGAGGTGAGTTCATGACTGATTTCATTGTGCATGTATTGTTGGTGAATTGAATATGTATCAATATATGTAAATGAACAAAGATTGTAGGAGTTTGGTTGTGATGTTGCATGTTGGATATTGGACTGTTTTTTCTCGAATTTAAAATGAATCATGTGTTGAAGATTCTAATGAAGTCATGCTTAATCTTGTTGAACATGTATTGGAAATGGATTGAATGCATTGTAGTTGGATAAACGGATGAAAATCATGAAATGGTGGAAGGGTGTTGTAGCCGTGTAGTAGGGACTGTTTTAGGGAGAATTAGGGACTGTTTTGGGTCACATTTCGATTGTTGTTGTTGTGGACATTGTGGTGTATTGTATGCATGTTGAATATGTGAATTGGGGTGTTAAAGAAATGAATTATATTGAGGTGTAAAGGCAGTCCAAAACCGTGGACAGTTGTTTGGAAGTTAGAAGTAAAAACATTGTGTGTGTTGAATGTTGATTCTTGTTGCAAACGTTTAGCGAATGTAAAATGCCATGATTCAAGTTAAAACTGAAATGATTGTGGGCTGTTGTAAGAATGAAAATGATGCTAAAACAGTTCCAAGATTCATGAAAGTAAAGTCATTAAAAGTGTTGTGTTGTTGCAAGTTAAAACTGGAAATTTCCTAAGTAAGAATGGAAATGCGATGTGTGTTGATTAGCCGTGTGTATGAAACTGTTTTGGATGGTGTATGGACTGCCCAAGTTCCCTAAGTCATGCTTAAACAAGTTTTGATCAATATATGAAAGAACGATTAGCAATGGTAGCTTGTAACGCTAGTTGGTTCGAATGCGAACGAAACGTCGTTTAATTGTTAGAAAGGAAGTGTGAATGTCACAAGACGTATTGAATGCCCTTGTAGACTAATTGTAGTTCTTCACATCTTGATATAGGATAAGTGTTTTTGGGCAGCAAGTACGAGTTAGAATACAACTAAACGCTAAAGGTATGTAAAGCCTATTCCTTCTTTCTTTTGGCATGTCCTAGACGTAAGTATGAAACGATATGAACCTTGGGGTAAATTCTATTCTCTAGTTCCATGCATGACTTATGATTCTATATTTCATTAAGGCCATTGTCATGTGCCTACAATATGAGTGACTAATGAATAATGTATGAAAGTTCCTATCCTTAAAGGATTGCACAATTAGAGACATACTTGACTTTCAAAAGCTACGCCAAATTAAAGTGATATATGTACATGAAATCTGAAACGTTTCTTGTGATAGGCTGTTATGAGACTTGAAATGAACTGAAAATGAATATTATTTTAACACTTTAGAGCAGGTCAGTTGCTTATCCATTGAGTCTCAAAAGATGAATTGCATATATGTGGTTGCTTATTATTCTGCTCGTGCTTATCGCTATATCCTTCACTGAGTCCCGGGCCAGGATACGTTTTCGTGCGCATATTTACTATATTATTACCGAGTCCCTCATTAAAGGGCCGGGACACGTTATATATATATATGATGATGATGTGATGATATGATGATATGATGATATGATGATGTGATGATATGATGATATGGAGATGATGGTGGCCAGGAGGGCATATTCCTTATTACCGAGTCCCTCAGGAAAGGGCCGGGACACGTCTATGTTTATGTTATGATGCTATGATTTTAGATTACCGAGTCCCTCATTAAAGGGCCGGGACACGTTATATATGTTATATACAGAATGATTATGCAGCTTTGATTACAGAACTCTATAATGATAATGATATGAGAATGATACAGATGAATTATTCTCATAGGCAAGTTTTAAGAAATTTTGGTTGTTGCACTGAGTCCTACATACTTTGTCTCCTTATGATTCTATTACTACATTTCATGCTTTACATGCTCAATACATATTCCGTACTGACCCCCTTTCTTCGGGGGGCTGCGTTCATGCCCGCAGGTACAGACGCTCGTTTCGGAGATCCGCCAGCTTAGGATACCTATTCAGCTATTTTGGACTGCTCCCTTGTTCCGGAGCCTAGCTTGTTGTATAACTCCCTTATGTTGTATTCATACGTGTTTGTTTCGGTACGGCGGGGCCCTGTCCCGCCATATGATACGGTCATTTCTCTTAGAGGTCTGTGGATATCGGTGTGGGTCTGTTTGTAGTTGTTGATGCGTTTTATGTCTATGGCTTATGTTTGGGGCGTACCCATTCGTAATGGCAGCCTTGTCGGCTTGCATATATATGTATGTTTGGTATTTTGTATATCGTGGCAGCCTTGTCGGCTTGCGTAGTAATATATATATCTATGTGGTTATTTAAAAGTGCAACTCCTCAGGAGACAGGTGCCTAAGACACACAAAACTTTGACAGATTTAAAATACTCCCTATCTTTTTATATACAAATGAGATCATGACATGCTAATTGTAAATGACTATAGTTAACAGACAATATGAGTGTCCAACTCGGGCACTAGTCACGGCCTACGGGGTTGGGTCGTGACAAAAGTGGTATCAGAGCGGTTCAATCCTCGGAGTGTCTACAGACCGTGTCGAGTAGAGTCTTGTTTATCGATGTGTTGTGCACCACATTTATAAACAGGAAGCTACAGGACATTTAGGATGTCATCTTTCCTTCTCATTCTAGATCGTCCGATAGAGCCTGAACCTAGGAAAGATTGTTCTGACCTCTTTTCCTATATGTAGGTGCAGAATTGCGAGAGATGAAGAGGCCAGCTGCAGATAGTGGGGGTGCTAAGAAGGCCCCTGGGGTAAATTCGGGACCCCAGCCTTCAGGACCGAGTAGGAGGAGCCTCAGTTATTCTATCGAGACTGACCCCTCAGAGGACCCAGCGACAATTCCTCCAGAGTTTTTGATATCTAGGGAGGCGGTCCCTGAACCCATACTAGTTGTTCCTATGGCAGGGCACCACGTCAGACCGGCTACCCCGGTAAGTGTTACAGATTATTCTAGCCCCCTGTCCTGGCCATCGGTAAACCAAGAGTTGCCCGGTTATCTACATTCGCCGAATTTAGATGAAGAAGATGATGAAGGTCAGACGAGTAAATGGCGGGCAGACGATGACGAGGAGCACACTTCACCTTCTAGATCACCAGATCAGACTAGAGAATGATCGACTACAGGTATATAAGACCTTATTGAGATTTCCTATGTATGTGCATTTGTTATAGATTGTTACCTAATCGCGGCAAGCGGAAACCAAAGTAGTCAACAACCAAGTAGTTACGAGAAACAGTGACCAAGGCGTTCCCACCCGTGGGAATTTTGGAATCTAGAATGGAAAATAGTTGCACGTGCAGGTGAAAGTTGGATAGCAAGGGTACGTAATGAGGATATATATATATACGGAGTGGCAAATTGGCCATCATTATGGTAAGTTATGGTAAGAATAGTAAGGAAACGGGTTGAATGGATACGTTGCAGATAAGTCCAGTTAGAAAGTATGCACAGAAGAAGCTAAAGGAACCAGTAACTATAAACATAGTATGTATTAGACATACTACGAATGCTGCAGGTGCGGTTGAAACCTGCAGTTAAATATGGAAAAGGAAAATAAACAAGAAAGGGTGACAAATACAGTTTGTGTTAGGTATACGAGGAAATTTCGTCATTTTTATCTTGCGATTGATATAGGAACCCCTGGGCGGCTACGATACGATATATATATGTATGTGTTGGCCCTGTGAGGCATTGTTGGTATTTCCTGTGTGCAGGTTTTTGCGATAGTAAGAAATACAGAGGAAACTCTGCCAAAATTTTCTGAGAAATAACAAGGAAATGACATATAAGTTCGTAATATTTTTGAAAGGTCGTGCCAACAGTAACGATAAGATTTGGCTAAGTTGCGAGTACGCCGTACTTCGAGAAATAAAGTTAATGGTTGAATTGGTAATAATAGTAAATACGAGGCCGACATTGATATGGTAAATTTATCATGTTGGAGTAAGGCTTTAAGAGATACCCCCCATGTCAACCGAAGGGGCATCATTCTTATATGAGAAATTGATTTCGAAGGAGCAAATATGAGCAGCAAAGTTTGGAATTCATTTGAACGGACAGATACTTTCCAGCCGCATTTTACCTCAGAAAAAGTTCGCGTTGAAGAACCAAAATGCCTAGCGGTTAAGTTTCACTCTTATCCGAAGAGTATGAGGCATACCGTAAGTGATTTATGGACAAAGGTTCGCTCACGACCTAAGTACAAATCTAGAGGTGAATTATGTAAATTAAGCATTTGGAGCCCCGTGATGCTAGTCGGACTCTAGTTCCCCTTTTGATCATTGTTTGGAGGATATCTACAGGAATGAGTAAAGTCTGGTAAAGAAGTGACTAAAAGGTAAGACGTGATCTATGCGACTAAGGTATAAATGAAATTGTGAAATGGAAAGGTGGGGTACAGAACAAAGAAGAAAGACCTACAAGTCCTACAGGGAAAGTTCGGAATAGAGATCAAGTGGTAACGAAACTGAAAGCGAGCACAGGAAGAGAAGGAATTAATAGAAGAAAGAAGGATGGGTCGCTGCGGATGTGTATTGATTATAGGCAGCTGAGCAAGGTAACAATAAGGGACAGATATTCCCTCCCCAGGATTGATGATTTATTTGACCAGTTGCAGGGTGCGAAGTGTTTTTCAAAGATAGACTTGCGGTCAGGTTATCACCAGGTGCGGGTAAAGGAAGCAGATATTCCGAAGACTGCATTCAGGACCCGATACGGGCATTACGAGTTTAAAGTGATGTCCTTTGGGCTGACCAATGCTCCAGCAGTATTTATGGACTTGATGAACAGGGTGTTTAAGCCATTCCTTAACTTGTTTGTGATTGTATTCATTGATGATATTCTGGTCTATTCACGATCGGAGGAAGAGCATGCAGATCACTTGAGGACGGTACTCAGGATACTCCAGCACCAGAAATTATATGCTAAGTTTTCTAAATGTGAATTTTGGTTGACTTCAGTAGCATTTCTGGGGCATATTGTTGGAGCAGATGGTATTCGGGTAGACTCGCAGAAAATTGAGGCCGTCAAAACCTGGCCTAGACCGACGACGCCTACTGAGGTACGTAGCTTTCTGGGGCTGGCAGGGTATTACAGGAGATTTGTAGAAACGTTTGCTTCTATTTCAGCGCCTTTAACAAGGCTAACACAGAAAGCAGCTAAATTCCAGTGGACCGATGCTTGTGAACGGAGTTTCCAATTATTGAAAGATAAGTTGACTACAGCTCCAGTCCTAACTCTTCCTGAAGGGCCAAATGGCTATGTTGTTTATTGTGATGCTTCCGGTGTTGGGTTGGGTTGCGTGTTGATGCAGCACGGCAGAGTTATAGCCTATGCCTCCCGACAACTTAGGAAACATGAGAGAAATTATCCTACACATGACCTGGAGTTGGCAGCAGTGATACATGCTTTGAAGATATGGAGACATTATCTGTATGGCGTGCATGTTGATATTTATACAGATCATAAAAGTCTCCAGTATATCTTTAAGCAGAAGGAGCTGAATTTGCGATAGAGGAGATGGTTAGAGTTGCTGAAAGATTATGATGTCGATATTCTATATCACCCAGGAAAGGCTAATGTGGTAGCAGATGCACTCAGCCGTAAATCTATGGCTTGTTTGGCAGGCATACAACCAGAAAAGAAAGAGATAGTCCGTGAGATTCATCAGCTAGCTAGTCTTGGAGTTCGTTTGGCTGATTCTGATAATGGTAGCATTATTGTACGAGGTGTTGCTGAGTCCTCTATTGTAGAAGAGGTAAAGAGGCGGAAATATGAGGATCCTGTTCTGGTACATTATAGAGATACAACACTTCAGAAGGACGAGACCCCATTTAAGATGTCAGCCGATGGAGTACTACGATACAGAGACAGATTATGTGTACCTGAGGTTGCAGGGTTGCGGCAGCAGGTAATGGGGGAAGCACACTGTGCTCGTTATTCTATTCACCCGGGATCGACAAAAATGTATCATGATCGTAGGTGTTTGTACTGGTGGGATGGTATGAAAAAGGACATAGCCGAATTTGTGGCCCAGTGCCCAAATTGTCAGCAGGTTAAGATAGAGCACCAGAAGTCTGGAGGGCTATTGCAGGAGATGGAAATTCCAACCTGGAAATGGGAGGTAATTACTATGGACTTCGTCACAGGTTTCCCTCGCACTCCACGGAAAAATGACTCTGTCTAGGTTATTGTTGATAGACTGACAAAATCAGCCCACTTTCTTCCAGTCAGGACTTCGTACTCAGCTGAGGATTATGCCCGATTGTATCTTAAGGAGATAGTGAGACTTCATGGAGTTCCCACAGCTATTATCTCAGATAGAGGGGCCCAGTTTACAGCTAACTTCTGGAGATCTTTCCAGGAGGGATTAGGGACACAGGTGAGTCTCAGCACCGCATTTCATCCTCAGACTGACGGGCAGGCTGAGCGCACCATCCAGACGCTACAAGATATGTTGAGAGCCTGTGTTATTGACTTCAAAGGCAGTTGGGAGGATCACTTGCCGCTTATCGAGTTTGCTTACAATAACAGTTACCACTCTAGCATTCAGATGGCGCCGTATGAAGCCCTGTATGGCAGGAAATGCAGATCCCCTATAGGCTGGTTTGATGTTGGCGAGGCTAAGCTGATAGGCCCAGATATGGTTTAGCAGGCTGTCAATAAGGTGAAACTTATTCAGGAAAGATTACTGGTAGCTCAGAGTCGGCAGAAGGCGTATGCGGATAATCGACGTCGACACTTGGAATTTCAGGTTGGCGATTGGGTGTTCTTGAGAGTGTCACCCATGAAGGGTGTTATGAGATTCGGCAAGAAAGGGAAGTTGAGCCCAAGGTACATTGGACCTTATCAGGTCATCCGTAAAGTAGGCCAAGTTGCTTACGAGTTAGACCTACCAGCGGACTTAGCAGCTGTACATCCGGTCTTCCATGTGTCAATGCTTCGGAAGTATATAGGCGATCCTTCCAGGGTGTTCCCTACAGGTGATATTCAGGTAACAGAGGAGCTATCATATGAAGAGCAACCTATTTCCATACTTGATCGACAAATCAGGAGGTTACGAACAAAAGATGTGGCATCGGTTAATGTGTTGTGGCAGAACAATAATAGGGAGGAGATGACTTGGGAGGCTGAAGAGGAGATGAAAAAGAAATATCCTCACTTGTTTTCCACATCTACAAGTAATTTAAACTCCTTTACTTGATTGTGTTAAATTGTCTGCTCAATTTATATGTTAGCAATAAGGAAAACCCTTCCCAAAACCCTTATAGAACCTAACGGGAAAAAAAAATCGACATTCGAGGACGAATGTTCTAAAGGGGGGGGGGGGGAGGATGTTATGTCCCGTATTTTCATACATCGGGTCGTTTTAAAATAAGCGCGACAAGTTAAAGGCAAGACTATCTTAAGATATGAAGTAGAGATTTTAACTTCCGGTTTCGTGTCGAGTCACAATTTATCCACAATTTTCGTGTGGCATTAAACTATTAATGGAAAATTGGGATTAAACTAACCATAATTGGATTAATAAGTGGGATTGGAATGACCAAAAATCAGTCCACTTTTGGACCATGTTTGGTCGTGCCTTTCAAGGTTGTGGTCAAGGAATCTTGACTCAATTTAGTGTGATCCACATGTCCAAGTCAAGGAGGAGGGACATATAGACACAAAATTCTGATTCACTCCACTTTAGCAATTCATTTCAACACCCAAAGTTAGAGAAAGAAGAGTGTAGAGAGAGGTGCTCTCGGCTAAGAGCTAGCCGAGAGAGTGAGGTGAAATTGTGCCCAAAAATTCCAGTTTTTCTCCATCAAATTTACTCCTCATATAGTGTATAAGAAGGTGTGTTAGTTGTTGAAGAGAAACAAGAAAGTGAAGCACCCAAATAGATTGAAGTTTCGGCCAAGTGAAGCACAAGATTGAAAGGTAAGAATGTTTGTTGTTTCTTGTGTTGCATGATGATTTGAATGTATAGTTCATGCAAGTTGTTGTTGGATTGTGGTTGTAGTTGAAGTAGGGAGTGAGCCGTGTGTGAGGTGAGTTCATGACTGATTTCATTGTGCATGTATTGTTGGTGAATTGAATATGTATCAACATATGTAAATGAACAAAGATTGTAGGAGTTTGGTTGTGATGTTGCATGTTGGATATTGGACTGTTTTTGCTCGAATTTAAAATGAATCATGTGTTGAAGATTCTAATGAAGTCATGCTTAATCTTGTTGAACATGTATTGGAAATGGATTGAATGCATTGTAGTTGGATAAACGGATGAAAATCATGAAATGGTGGAAGGGTGTTGTAGCTGTGTAGTAGGGACTGTTTTAGGGAGAATTAGGGACTGTTTTGGGTCACATTTCGATTGTTGTTGTTGTGGACATTGTGGTGTATTGTATGCATGTTGAATATCTGAATTGGGGTGTTAAAGAAATGAATTATATTGAGGTGTAAAGGCAGTCCAAAACCGTGGACAGTTTTTTGGAAGTTAGAAGTAAAAAAATTGTGTGTGTTGAATGTTGATTCTTGTTGCAAACGTTTAGCGAATGTAAAATGCCATGATTCAAGTTAAAACTGAAATTATTGTGGGCTGTTGTAAGAATAAAAATGATGCTAAAACAGTTCCAAGATTCATGAAAGTAAAGTCATTAAAAGTGTTGTGTTGTTGCAAGTTAAAACTGGAAATTTCCTAAGTAAGAATGGAAATGCGATGTGTGTTGATTAGCCGTGTGTATGAAACTGTTTTGGATGGTGTATGGACTGCCCAAGTTCCCTAAGTCATGCTTAAACAAGTTTTGATCAATATATGAAAGAACGATTAGCAATGGTAGCTTGTAACGCTAGTTGGTTCGAATGCGAACGAAACGTCGTTTAATTGTTAGAAAGGAAGTGTGAATGTCACAAGACGTATTGAATGCCCTTGTAGACTAATTGTAGTTCTTCACATCATGATATAGGATAAGTGTTTTTGGGCAGCAAGTACGAGTTAGAATACAACTAAACGCTAAAGGTATGTAAAGCCTATTCCTTCTTTCTTTTGGCATGTCCTAGACGTAAGTATGAAACGATATGAACCTTGGGGTAAATTCTATTCTCTAGTTCCATGCATGACTTATGATTCTATATTTCATTAAGGCCATTGTCATGTACCTACAATATGAGTGACTAATGAATAATGTATGAAAGTTCCTATTCTTAAAGGATTGCACAATTAGAGACATGCTTGACTTTCAAAAGCTACGCCAAATTAAAGTGATATATGTACATGAAATCTGAAACGTTTCTTGTGATAGGTTGTTATGAGACTTGAAATGAACTGAAAATGAATATTATTTTAACACTTTAGAGCTGGTCAGTTGCTTATCCATTGAGTCTCAAAAGATGAATTGCATATATGTGGTTGCTTATTATTCTGCTCGTGCTTATCGCTATATCCTTCACTGAGTCCCGGGCCAGGATACGTTTTCGTGCGCATGTTTACTATATTATTACCGAGTCCCTCATTAAAGGGCCGGGACACGTTATATATATATATGATGATGATGTGATGATATGATGATATGATGATATGATGATGTGATGATATGATGATATGGAGATGATGGTGGCCAGGAGGGCATATTCCTTATTACCGAGTCCCTCAGGAAAGGGCCGGGACACGTCTATCTTTATGTTATGATGCTATGATTTTAGATTACCGAGTCCCTCATTAAAGGGCCGGGACACGTTATATATGTTATATACAGAATGATTATGCAGCTTTGATTACAAAACTCTATAATGATAATGATATGAGAATGATACAGATGAATTATGCTCATAGGCAAGTTTTAAGAAATTCTGGTTGTTGCACGGAGTCCTACATACTTTGTCTCCTTATGAGTCTATTACTACATTTCATGCTTTACATGCTCAGTACATATTCCGTACTGACCCCCTTTCTTCGGGGGGCTGCGTTCATGCCCGCAAGTACAGACGCTCGTTTCGGAGATCCGCCAGCTTAGGATACCTATTCAGCTATTTTGGACTGCTCCCTTGTTCCGGAGCCTAGCTTGTGGTATAACTCCCTTATGCTGTATTCACACGTGTTTGTTTGGGTACGGCGGGGCCCTGTCCCGCCATATGATACGGTCATTACTCTTAGAGGTCTGTAGACATCGGTGTGGGTCTGTTTGTAGTTGTTGATGCGTTTTATGTCTATGGCTTATGTTAGGGGCGTACCCATTCGTAATGGCAGCCTTGTCGGCTTGCATATATATGTATGTTTGGTATTTTGTATATCGTGGCAGCCTTGTCGGCTTGCGTAGTAATATATATATCTATGTGGTTATTTAAAAGTGCAACTCCTCAGGAGACAGGTGCCTAAGACACACAAAACTTTGACAGATTTAAAATACTCCCTATCTTTTTATATACAAATGAGATCATGACATGCTCATTGTAAATGACTATAGTTAACAGACAATATGAGTGTCCAACTCGGGCACTAGTCACGGCCTACGGGGTTGGGTCGTGACACATATCTCATGGTGTTGCTCTTGTATATGTCAGTATAGTTTAGTTATAAGTCGTAAATGGGTCCCTCTATCTTTCAATGAGCTCCAGGTACGAGAATAGGGGTGCTTGGTCAATAGAGGTCATGCACTCTTCACGACTCATCGGTTTGGGTCGTGACAGAAGTGATATCAGAGCAGTTATGTCCTAGGGTTGTCTACGGACCGTGTCTAGTAGTGTCTTGTTTATGGGTGTGTCATGCACCACACTTATAAAAAGGAGGCTACAGGACATTTAGGACGTTGTCATTCTTTCCCTTTTAGATCGTCTGATAGAGCCGTGTGTTAAGATTTCACCTTCTGACAATTTTTTCTGATTTCAACGGTGCCTCGCAAGGAGTGGCCGGTGAGGCTGTTGCTCCCAAACGCACACACAAGTATACTTGGTCGTACAAGAAATATAGACTGTTAAGTCCAGATATCGATCCCACAGAGACTTAGATTCTACTGTTAAGCTAATTCAAATTCGAATGAAACTATTCAAGAAAGTGAAAAGCAAGATGTTTGTTGTACTAAACTAAAACTGAAAAGTAAAAAATTTGTGATGGGTGTTTTTGTGACTGGGACTATCTTGTCAAAGATTGTAAAAATTATCAGATGAGAGAAAGATCTAGGGTTACGGCTTTCGACAATCCAGTTGATCTTCAGACAATTCCACCTATTTTATTTCCTGGGTTACTAGTTGATGGGTTAATTATGCTTTATGATATTATCTCGAACTACTCACAAGCCTGTAGATGTTACTATAACGCCTATATCTCTATGGTCATCAGAGGTAACAAGAACGCATTTATTTCTCCGTATTCAACTAAGTAGGGCTAAAGGGTATATCTCTATCCTCAGTAGCGAAACTATTCAATCGAACAAACTCTATTTATTCTTATTACGTATGTGAATTCCCTTTCTCAAGTTCAATTCACGCACCACAGATAGTGTCTAACTATTGGCCAAATAATCAAACAATTAATATCAAGAATAAATAAGCAACCCAAAATATGGAAAATCAATAGGTAATAATTGTCATCAAATCAACTTTCAAGTCTTTCGCCATAACCCTAGAACTAAGAAGTTTAGCTACTCATGATTCGATCATAGACAAAAGAAGCAATGAATAAACTAGGGTTGAAAAAGATGAAAACTAAAATAACCTAGAGAGAGAAAAAGTAGAACGGTGGCTTACAACTCCTTGAATAATCCCAGCACACCGTTCTCAGCTATTAAAATGTCTATATATAGGCTAGGGTAAAAATAACAAATAAGGAATCCAAATCCTACTCGAATCGAGACAACTTCCGCAGAACCTCGCTTTCCTTCCGCATCGCGGAAGGATCGCGCAATGTACTGAGGGTTCTCTCTTTCCATCCGCGATGCGGAAGGATCGCGAGATGGTGATGACTGAGTTGGTTGGTCCGCTTTCTTCACGCGATGCGACTGGATGTCCTAATGTTCTGAGGCTTCCTGCGATGCGGAAGAAAAGCGAGGTTCTTCAGTCGAATTAATCTCCTTTTAGTTCATCCTTTGTGGTCTTCGACTTGTCACCTCTTCTAATCGTCATATGCTACGAAACCCAATCATTTTAAGCACAGTTTCCATCATTTGTCATCATCGTACCTATACACATGAAATACAACGACATACGTTCAAATACGATGATTGCAACATGAATTAAGCGATAAAAGTCATAAGATTAGGATGTAATATGACACAAAACATGATATCTGTGCCAAATATCACCACCCCCCACTTAGACTTTGCTCGCCCTCGAGCGAAAACAAATCAACACCAGACTACACTTCTAGCTCAACTCATTCAAACAGGTCTGCAACGGGATTCGGCTAGTATGGCTATCTCTGAAGAAAGATTCTCAAAACCAAAAAAATGACCCAAGTTGCGAAAGATATGCCAAAGATTTAAAAGCCACCAAGGACTACCTTCCTGAAAGAACACTTCACTTTTAAAACCAATTGACCCAACGACACCACTTTAAAACATGTAAGCAACCTTATGATCAAGAGATCAACACTTCACCACCCTATTGCTAATTATGTGCCCTCACTAAAATAACGTAGTCCATATCTCTCAAGAATCACATACGTTTAAATTAATGGACCTAAAATCAATAAGTACGCTCACTCTCACAAGGAATATCACATGTAAAATACGACATACCATAGGCTTGCTCGTAGTGTAGCCACTTCACTAATACAAGCAAGACGAACCTTGAATCAAGTAGGACTTCGAGGGTTGTAATGTAGGCTGAGGGACGAGTAGGAATTATTTGGATAATAGTGACTAACCTCCCTAAGCACTTTAATACATATACTTTTATCATTCTTGCATAATTTCTTCATTAGCCCTTATTCAATACCAACCAACCTTTAAAGTTCTCCCAATTCGCCCATTTTCTTTGTTTAAGCACCACTCTTTTTAAGAGTCACACAAGTTAGAAGGGAAACTTTTTCGCTACATTTTTTTTTCTCTTTCTTTTATTTTTCAATTCCCAACTAATAGGTGAATTAGTTCTGTTCATTCGATGCTCCCATCGTCTTTCTCGATTACAATTAACACCCATTTCCCCTCTTTATTTCACATCCCAACTCCCATTATACTTGTAATTGCTTAAAGTGCTCATGGAGTGTTTGGATCAAAAATCAAATTTTATAGAACGAAGGGGTAAAGGCTAATTAACTGCTATCAAACAAAAGGCTAAAGGCTCAAAAGGGTTAACTGGGGTACTATTTGCAAGTTGGTAGGATAACTTTTTAGGCTTTTTAGTGACTAACCAAAGAAACGCCTCTATCACTTTCTAAGCTCAACCAAACTTCATTTCGTTTTGTGAACACACAGGGCAAGTTCTAGATGTCAATACCAAACATGGATTCAAATACGAAACCTTACACACACATGGCACACAATCAACGCAAGAGGGATCCGGTTGTCCCTCGAATCAAACACCAATGACAATCAACAATGCCAAGTGGGTCATACGAATCAAACAAAAACCATTTCAAAGTGCTTTCAAGAAAAGTGATACAATTTTACGGCATGTTTTCACAACAGATTTCAAGATCACTCACATGCCAATACTTCACCTATCCCGTGCACGTAGCATTTGAATACACCTATCCTAAGGACTAATTTTCCCTCAAGCAGGTTGTCATCCACCTGTCATCAGGAAACGCCCTTTCTATGACTATAAAAGAAAAATCTACCTATGCCCGGTTCAAAGACCCCCCTCGGGAAAGAACCGAGGCCATAAGAAAACCAAAGGGGATGGATGATGAATGCCTACTAATGAGGGACTTCAGAAGTTATCAAAGAAAAATAAAGAAAATAAAATCTTTTTTTTTCGACACTAAGATGTAAAACTACTAAATAAAAAAAAAAAAAAAAAAAAAATAAAAACTAAGGCATACTAATCATTATCCGCAACCTCAAACATGTTGTTACAAACCAGGGACGTATTTTCCAACCCCACACTTAAAAGTATGAAATGCCCTCAATGCATATATATTTGAAAACAAATAAAGCGCAAGCAAGGTAAGAAATACTCCCTGGGGCCCACTAGGGCCTAGTCGTCCTCATCATCAGCCTCGCCCTTATCTGGCTCGGCGTCCTCTTCTTCTTCATTGTTGTCGCCTTGCATCAGCGACTCTACCTCCTCCTCGTCTTCGAATGCAGCCATTACTCGATTAGCCGAGTTCGCATCCTCATCCGCAGGTAACTGAGACAGTTCACCCACCAGTGCCCGAGAATGTGGAGTGTGGGGGTTTTGAATAAAGACCCTTGTGAGATCAATATTAAAGTGCTCACTCGCAACCATCATTCCCGAGTAAAGCTGGGCTAGTACGGTGGACTGGGCGGACCTCTCCTCTGCCGGTGTCAAATGATGTCCGGATACACTCGCTGGGGCCATGACATTTGAGATGTCGAGCGAGTCAATAGGTGTCTCAAGTACTCTATCAGTAGAGTATGCCAACTCCTCGTCGAGCCTCATTAAGTAGGAAGTGAGAGTGTTTCCATAAATCAGCCTTTTCGACTTGCCAACCCGCACTCTGCGAATTTCCTGCAGCATCCAATACCTGATGTTCACCGGCTGCCCTGTCATCAGGAAGTACACAATGCACACTCTCTCCCTTTGTACCTTCGAGAAGTGATCAAGGGGCATGATTCTAGCATTTAGAAGGCGCAACCACACTCGGGCCTCTCTACAAAAGTTACTCATGCTCATGCTCCGATGCTTCTGAAGAGGCCCTGAGTATCGTGCCCATTGAGCTTTTGAGTTGGCTCCACAAAGAGTTTCCCGGATAGCCCTGTAATCGGGCCTTTTGATGAATTCTAGTAATGGCTCAATAGGCACATCCGGGACTCCAATTGCCCCGCACAAGGTTGATGCCATCAATGGCACCTAATTTTTCCGAATGAACATAGAATCTGGAGTCCTACGGATTGGCGTGCTAGCATAAAGTTCCATGACAAAATCAATATTCACAGGCCCCGGTTGTTCGAACACAGACTGTCACGACCCGACTAGGGGGCCGCGATGAGCACCCGGTGCTGTCCCACCCGGGCACCCCCTTGACATACTTTCACATAACATCTAAGTGAGCTATAAATCAAATCATGCATTCTAGTCATCCGTCATACTAGTCCCATTAGAGGACAACATTTCTTATATCATCATAGGCATCTATGCCACAACAATGTACATGGGCCGACGAGGCCAACAAAATAATATACAAAATATAGGCCGACAAGGCCAAACACATCTAACCACATACACATATCTACGATCCTCTAAGAAGAGTATAACATATCACATGAGCGGGACAGGACTCCGCTATGCCCATAATTATGTACACAAAAGAATAAGTACCCAAAAGCTACGACTCCGAATGAAATGGAGCTCTGCTATGTAATCTCTGATAAAACAGCTAAGGATCAATTCTGTCTCCCTGTGCACCTGCGGGCATGATGCAGCGTCCACAAACAAAAGGACGTCAGTACGAAGAATGTACTTAGTTTGTAAAGCACGATTAATATCAATATAGAAGCAAAATGAAAAATCATGAGAATTAGCACAAGATGGGAAACAGTAATCTCATCGTCACAGGCACTTACTTACCTTACATAGGAACTTTTCATTTCTAATGCGTATTTGTGTACATAGCTCCATACCCGTACCTGTAACCATTTACATATCCTTACATTCATATAGCTTACATCTCATATACATAACATATTCGTACTCATATAGATGTCATATACACAGCATATATATATATATACAAATATAGCATGCCCGACCACGAGGGTTCGGTGTTTCATACATACTTGGCCAACCAAGGCTCAAGGTCATACATACCTGGCCCTACCAAGGCATCAGGGTGATCCGAACCTTCTGCAGAAGTGCGCGCGCATTTCATATTCATATACATACTCTATACATATTCATATACATAAATTCTACCCGGCATCATAAGCTCGGGGTCTTATTATAGCCCTTCATAGGCACATGTACATACAATAGCCCGTAGGCACCTTTAGCATCATATTATTCTCATCATCATTACTATCATTATCACTATTATCATCATTCGTCACGTCTATATTTCTAGGCGTACTCGTCATACGAGGGATCTAGTACAATCATAGTGCATCGAGGATCGTGAGCTTACTAGCTCGGAAGGTCAAGTCATTTGAAGAAATCATAGTCTTATAGAAGATTTAGACGTTTGGCCAAAATACCATGCCTTATGAAAGAAGGGTTAGCCTTACATACCTTTCCGATTAATTATTCTATACTTGCTTGTTCTCCTCCGAAACTTATGTGTCTACCTTCATTAAAATCATGCTATCATTAGAATCGACAACTAGCACACATGGCTAAAGCTAGAGAAAATCGGACAGCATCTCCTTTATTTATGCAACATTCCTCCATAGCGTAATTCAACTCCCAAATGTCAACAATACATTCACAATACCATAACAATGGCCATTAATCGTTTAGATTAACCACAAGAATTGCAATTCAATTCAAACTATTTCTCAAAATGTCACTATTCATCATTCATGACCCATTTTCCTATACTCATCTAATGTCCAAGAATTTTAACTCTCAAATACCTTAAACAACATATAAATACCATAAATCTTACCTTAGATTTTGTAGGAACGAGCCTTGGTCAAAATACTCCACTTGAGCAAAAACCCTAGTTTTCCCTTTGATGAGTTTTCTTGACTTGAATGATTTTAATGGGTTTTCTTACACTTGATTCACTTGGTTTATGTTGTTGGTCCCTAAAAACCTTTGAAAACTTATGGAAATAAATGTAGAGAGATGTTTTTAGAGAGAAGGGATGAAATGTGGAAATGAAATAATAAACTTGGATCCCTTATTTAATGACTTAAATCTGATCCGGAATAAACAGTACAGTGGTCGTAAACTGGGTTTACGGTCCGTATTCCAATTTACGGACCGTATTTCGTGATCGTATTTATGCATATCAAAATCCAGAAAGGCAGGCTGAAGACATAGTGATTTACGGTCTCAGTTTACGGGCCGTAAACCACTTTACAGTCCGTATTCCAGGTCGTTTTTAGCCATTTGATCATTTGGCAGAAAGTTGATGTTTTGGAAGCCAAAATACGACATGGCAGTTTACGGATCGTATACCACTTTACGGTTCGTATTTCATTTTACGTGCAACTGGCCAAAATGCAGATCTGCAACTTCCCACATTTTTAGAACCTATAATTATTCATTATTGAGCATAACCTATCTCTTATTGCAATTACCTTCGGAATCGCACTTAGGGTCGTCAAATGTTATTTCTTACTCATGAAAATATCGGATACTCATACCCCTCATGGGTCCATTCACTTGGGCAACAATGAAGGATTTTTCCGAGGTGTAACACAGACGTCCATCCCATGGCAACTATATGGTTGTAGATATCCCGAAAATTCTTCTTCAAAGGGACTCGACTGATTGCTCGCTCATGATTGTATCCCTTCGAGGTGTCAAACCCCGCATACCACTCTGCTCCTTCCCCCGAGAGACGGGGGTGGGTTGTCCTTTTAGATGCCGGCGGAATGACAACCGCGGGATGCTTTCCCTTTCCGGATGTTCGCCCTTTCGTCGCTTTGGACGGGTTTTGTGCTCTTCCTTTTTTTGTGCCTTGGGAGAAGGAGGCGATAGCTTTTCCCTTGGACTTGGTGTGAACCATTTTGCCTACAAAACAATGCATTACCAAACGAAAGGTATAGGTCAGTAACTAAGGGGTCGTGGCACAACACCACACTTATTTCAAACTACATTACTAAAATAAAAATCAAAAGAAGTTAACTACTCCTACATGACAGAACAAACAAAAACAACGTAAGCTATTTTCATGTTGTAGGGCTTGGGATGGAAAAATCACAATTCTCCAATCCTCCCTCACAATTCGAATTTTATGGTGAGAGGAGATGCACAAGGGTTCCTATGCTCGGTTAATGTTCCATTGCTACTCAAGACTTCACAATTTCACAAAAACTTGGTTTAGGACTTTTATCGAACACCTTGTGGGCGTAAAATTGTCCCTTAGCTTTTGATAACAATGGTGGGTTAAAGAACCCTCCCTTTTGAAATGGGAGTCATATTCTAGCCATAATCACTCATATCACACAATCAATACCAATCCCCGCCCAAGATTCGCCCATACCCATGCCCCTACTTTTCAACTACAAACATCAATAACAAAGGGGGAAAAGGGAAAAAGAATGGAGGATGAATCCACTTACCTTGTGATGTTAATGGGGGATGGATCGGAGCAACTTTGAAGATGTTTGTATGAGAGAGGGAATGGGAATGGGTATTGTTTTTGTATGAGAGGGAATGGGGTGAGTCGGGGGGATGTTATGAATGAGGGGCACGGTTATAACATATATAAGAAGAAGAAAATACAAACCGGGTCGACCCGCGTGATCCGTCCGCATCGCGGAAGGAAAGCGCGAGGCTGCAGAACTCTACGCGATCGGTCCGCATCGCGGATGGATCGGGCAAATCACTGAAGGTTTCTGATTTTCCACGCGAGATCTGTCCGCATCGCAGGACCGATGTGCAAATCACTGGGCACTTAGTATTTTTCTTCTTTCCGCCCAATTCCTGTAACATGAACAAACGTGACCTATATCATACAAAAGGTTGGGTTGCCTCCCAACAAGCGCCTTAGTTAAGGTCGTGGCATGACACTTTTTTTGTATGTGTTTTTTGGTTTTTTTTCTTTTAACACGGGTTGCCTCCTGAGAAGCGCCTGATTTAACGTCGTGGCATGACGTAGGCTTTCCTCAAGCCTCTTCTATATCGATGGTGGACCTTGCGCGGTCAGTGGGCTCCCCGTAATAATGCTTCACTCTTTGCCCATCCACCAAGAATATCTCATCCGAGTTGGGTCTCTTTAGCTCGACTGCACCATGTGCAGTCACACGAACTACCTCGAATGGTCCGGACCACTTACTCTTCAACTTTCCACCGAAAATCTTCAGCCTAGAGTTATACAACAAGACTCACTGCCTAGGCTCAAAGTCACGAGATTTGATGCGCCTGTCATGAATTCTCTTAGTTCGCTCCTTGTACATGTTCGCATTTTCATAAGCATGATAGCGAAATTCCTCCAACTCGTGCAGCTGCAACAGTCTCTTTTCCCCAGCTTGAACCATGTCTAGATTCAGCTTCTTGATCGCCCAATATGCTCTATGATCAAGCTCAACTGGTAGATGACATGCCTTACCAAAGACGAGCTTATAGGGAGATGTGCCAATTGGAGTTTTGTAAGCTGTTCTGTATGCCCACAGAAAATCATCAAGCTTCAATGACCAATATTTCCTACTTACGCTCACAGTCTTCTCCAAAATCCTCTTGATTTCTCTGTTCGATACCTCCACTTGACCACTCGTCTGAGGGTGGTAAGCAGTCGCTATCTTATGTTTCACCCCATACTTGAGCAGCAATTTATCAAAGAGCCGATTGCAAAAGTGCGTACCTTGATCACTGATGATGGCCCGAGGGGTCCCAAACCTTGTAAAAATGTTCTTTTTCAGAAATCGCGCCACAACACTAGCATCATTGGTAGGAAGTGCAATGGCTTCCACCCACTTCGAGACATAGTCTACAGCAACCAATATGTACTTATTCCCCTTGGATGGTATGAAGGGACCCATGAAGTCAATACCCCACACATCAAAGAGCTTGATTTCTAAGATGCCCTTCAAAGGAATTTCATGGCGCTTGGAGATATTTCCGGTTCTCTGGCAGCTATCACATGCTCGCACAAATTCATGAGCATCTTTGAACAAAGTTGGTCAGTAGAACCCGGACTGAAGTACCTTTGCAGCTGTTCTGTCACCAGTATCATGTCCTCCATAGGGTGATGAGTAACACTTCTCGAGAATCGCTGAGACCTCTTCCTATGGAACACACCTTCTGATCAGCTGATCTGTACCAACCCGGTAGAGACAGGGCTCATCCCACACATAGAAACGACTGTCATGCAAAATTCACTTCTTCTTCTCGTGATTAGCACCCGGGGGGTAAATCTCACCATGTCTGCAGACCATGGCACCTCAGCTGATTGAAGAGCAAAGAGTTGTTCATCAGGAAAAGTCTCCTTAATCGCCACTGCTTCATCCACATGCCCTCGATCTTCCAATCTCGATAAGTGATCTGCTAACTGATTTTCTGTGCCCTTTCGATCAAGAATCTCAATGTCAAACTCTTGCAGTAGCAACACCCAACGAATAAGCCTCGGCTTTGCATCCTTATTTGCAAACAAATAACGAACTACAGTGTGATCAGTATAGACAATCGCCTTTGTGCCCACCAGATATGATCGGAATTTGTCAAAGGCGTAGACAACCCCCAATAACTCCTTGTCTGTGACAGTATAGTTCATCTGGGCTGCATCAAGTGTCTTGCTGGCATAATAAATAGGATGAAAGATCTTGTCCCTTTTCTGACCAAGGATAGCACCGACATCAAAATTACTTGCATCACACATCAAAATAAACGGCAGAGACCAATCGGGTGCGATGATAATAGGAGCCGACACCAACCTTCGTTTCAGCTCATCAAAAGACCTCAGACAGGCTTCATTAAACACAAACTTCACATCTTTCTCTAAAAGCTTGCACATTGGTTTAGCAACTTTAGAGAAGTCTTTTATGAACCGTCGATAGAATCCTGCATGCCCAAGAAAATTGCGCACTCCCCAAACTAAAACAGGTGGTGGCAATCTTTCAATTGCTTCAATCTTCACCTTGTCAACCTCTATTCCCTTGCTCGATATCTTGTGCCCAAGAACGATTCCCTCTCGCACCATGAAGTGGCATTTTTCCCAGTTAAGTACCAAGTTCGTTTCTTCACAACGAGCTAACACGGCATCAAGATGATTTAACCAGTCATCAAAAGAATCTCCAAAAATAGAGAAGTCATCCATAAATACTTCCACATAATTTTCCACCATATCGGTGAAAATAGCCATCATGCATCGCTGGAAGGTACCTGGAGCATTGCACAAACCGAAAGGCATCCTCCGGAATGCAAATGTGCCATATGGACATGTGAATGTGGTTTTCTCTTGATCCCCAGGCACAATCATGATCTGGTTGTAACCCGAATAACAATCCAAAAAGCAATAATAATCATGCCTAGCCAATCTGTCAAGCATCTGATCCATGAAGGGTAAAGGGAAAGTGATCTTTTCTGGTGGCGTTGTTCAACTTGCGATAGTCGATACATATCCTCCAGCCCGTAAGAGTTTTTGCGGCACCAATTCATTCTTATCGTTTTCCACCACAGTTATGCCCCTTTTCTTCGGGACACATTGTACAGGACTCACCCAATTGCTGTCCGAAATGGGATAAACCACTTGATTACCTTACCTCTTTCTTCACCACCTCCTTCCTGATCGGGTTCAGTCGCCTCTGACACTCAATACTGGGTTTGTTGTCTTCCTCCAATAATATTTTGTGCATGCAAAATGAGCTACTAATACCTCGAATATCAGCTATCGACCACCTAAGGGCTCGGATTCGATCTCTTATCACTCGTAACACACGTTCAACCTGCACATCAGTCAAATAAGCAGAGAGGATTACGAGCAATGTGTCTCCACTACTCAATAAAGCATAGCGAAGGTGAGGAGGCAATGGTTTCAACTCAAGAACGGGAGCCTCTTCAATAGATGGTTTCGGCTTCTTCGATGACTCTGGTCTGTCTAGCTCCTCAAACGGTGTACTTGCTCGTAGATAAGCACATGAAGTGTCAAGAATGCTAAGACACTCCTCCACTTCTGGATCAATTTTCAGATCTTCCCCATACACCAAAGTTGTCTCCAACGGATCTCGCGAGGCTAGAAAGTGATCTAACTCAGCGTTTGTGAGCTCGGGTTCCACCACGGAAATCATCTTCAACTCCTCATAATGGGCTGCAAGTCTGGTAGCTTTGAACACATCAAAAGTCGCCTCTTGCCCATTAACTGTTATGGACATCTTCCCATCTTTCGCTCGGATCACAGCATCGACAGTAGATAAGAATCCTCTCCCCATGATGAGAGGAACACGATTATCTGCCTCATAATGAAGTATCACAAAATCAACCGGCAGAATAAATGGGCCTACCTTCACAAGAACGTCCTCAATAATACCATCAGGGTAAGCAAGAGATCGATCAGCCAACTGCAACGTAATAGTGGTTGGCCTAGGCTCTCCCAAACCCAACGTTCGGAACACAGAGGTGGGCATCAGATTAATACTAGAACCCAAATCGCACAATGCTAGCCCAACTTCAATGTTGCCAATCGTAATTGAAATTGTGAAGCTACCCGGATCTTTCAACTTTGGAGGGATTTTACTTCTCACTCTAGAACTGCACTCCTCAGTAAGTGCAATAGTCTCAAACTCTATCCAACGCCTTTTGTTCGCGACCACATCTTTAATATATTTTACATATTTTGGGACTTCTTGCAGAAGCTCCACCAAAGGTATGTTGATGTGTACCTGTTTTAAGAGTTCAAGAAATTTCTTGCAAGCCGAATCTGCTTTCTGTTTCTGAAGGCACTGTGGAAAAGGAGGGGGTGGTCGCACCACTTCCTCTACATGTTGCTCTGCAAGTGTTTGCTTTGGTTCAGCTCACTTAGCAGGGATAAGTTCTGCCTCTGCTAAGTTCTTCTTTTTCAGCGGCACTTCTTCTAGCTCTATACCATTCCTCAAGGTGACTACCTTGCATTCTTTTGGATTCTTTTCAGTATCACTCAGAAGAGCACCCGGAGGTCTGACATTCTGCATAAGAGCCATCTGCCCCATCTGACGCTCAAGCTCGTGAATAGATTTCTGCATCTCACTCTGAATTTTCTGATTTTGCTGCTGCATCACTTGATTTTGAGTTATGAGCTGTTTCATCATCTCCTCTAAATTGTTAGCTAGCTGAGCTTGAGGTTGCTAATAATTGTTCGGCTTGTGGAAATCCTGCTTCCCAAATGGAGTGTTGTAGTTATTTCCATAATAGTTTCCCCGATTACCAACACTGCGATTCTGCTGTCCCACAAAATAGACGGACTCTGGATTCAATGGACAATTGTTATAATCATGAGGTTCACCGCAACTTACACATGTTGCCTGCTGAATATGTTGAACTGGTTGAATCTGCTGAGCTTGAGGAAACACCCTCAACATCACGTTAGTGAGAGTACCAATATCAGCCCGAATAGTTGCAACATCATCAACTTTAAGAACCCTAGTAGATTTTTGTGGTAACCCCTGGCTATTCTCATGATACTAATGATGACCCTCAGACATCATCTCAAGGAGATCTTCCATCTCTTCATATGTTTTGTTCAATATCTTCCCTTGAGTTGAATCATTCAACAGGGCCCTCGATTCATGGTTAAGACCCTCTACGAAATAGTTGCCAATGATCTCCTTTGGCTGCATGTGATGGGGGAAATCTCGCAGATAGCCCTTATACCTTTCCCAAGCGTGTGGTAGTGATTCGGAATCTCTCTGAGTGAAGTTAGCAATTCTTCCTCACAGCTCCTTTGTTTTCTTGGGTGAGAAGAACCTGTCAATAAACTTATTTGATAATATCTCCCAAGAATTAATAGAACCTGCAGGTAGATTCGTCAACCATTCCCTCACTTCGCCTATCAGTGAGAACGGAAATAAGGACAGCTTCACATAATCATCGGGAACATCTCTATATTGGAAATTTTCGCTCAACTCCACGAACTGCATCAAGTGCTTATGCGGGTCTTCACTAGAATTACCCATATACTGGCACGTATGTTGCACCAGCCGCACTGTTCCTTCTTTTAGCTCGAAATTTCCAGTAATGTCAGGCCTAACAATAGCCTTAGCAATAGTTGCCAGACTGGGCCTAGCATAACTGGATAAAAGAATCCATTGTTCTTGTGCCCTTGCAGGTGCTCTTTCACCCTGTTCATCGCCGTTTCTAGATCTATCCCTTTCTGCCTGTTCAAGAGCAAGTCTTGTTGCTTCATTAGCCATTCTTCTCTGTCGATAAAATGTTCTTTCGATTTCGTGATCAAGATCAGCTAACGGTTTTCTTGAACTTCTAGTGCTTGGCATAAACTAGAAAATCCTGAAGTGACACAAGTAGAACAACGAAAACGTAAAGACTTGAATAGAAAAAAAAACAAACTCAAATTAGAAAAACAGTAAATTTTTCTTAAGTGCCCGGCAACGGCGCCAAAAACATGTTGCTCCCAAACTCACACGCAAGTATACGTGGTCGTACAAGTAATATAGACTGTTAAGTCCAGATTTCGATCCCACAGAGACTTAGATTCTACTGTTAAGCTAATTCAAATTCAAATGAAACTATTCAAGAAAGTGAAAATCAAGATGTTTATTGTACTAAACTAAAACTGAAAAGTAAACAATTTATGATGGGTGTTTTTGTGACTGGAACTATCTTGACAAAGATTGTAAGAATTATCAGATGAGAGAAAGATCTAGGGTTATGGCTTTCGACAATCCAGTTAATCTTCAGACAATTCCACCTATTTTATTTCGTGGGTTACTAGTTGACGGGTTAATTATGCTTTATGATATTCTCTCGAACTACTCATAAGCCTGTAGATGTTACTATAACGCCTATATCTCTATGGTCATCAGAGGTAACAAGAACACATTTATTTCTCCGTATTCAACTAAGTAGGGCTAAAGGGTATATCTCTATCCTCAGTAGCGAAATGATTAAATCGAACAAACTCTATTTATACTTATTACGTACGTGAATTCCCTTTCTCAAGTTCAATTCACGCACCACAGATAGTGTCTAACTATTGGCAAGATAATCAAACAATTAATATCAAGAATAAATAAGCAACCCAAAATATGAAAAATCAATAGATAATAATTGTCATCAAATCAACTTTCAAGTCTTTCGCCACAACCCTAGAACTATGAATTTTAGCTACTCATGATTCGATCATAGACAAAAGAAGCCATGAATAAACTAGGGTTAAAAAAGATGAAAACTAAAATAACCTAGAGAGAGAGAAAGTAGAACGGTGGCTTACAACTCCTTGAATAATCCCAGCACACCGTTCTCAGCTATTAAAATTTCTATATATAGGCTAGGGTAAAAATAACAAATAAGGAATCCACCTAGTCGAATCGGGACAACTTCCGCAGAACCCCGCTTTCCTTCCGCATCGCGGAAGGATCGCGCAATGTACTGAGGGTTCTCGCTTTCCTTCCGTGATGCGGCAGGATCGCGAGATGGTGATGACTGAGTTGGTTGGTCCGCTTTCTTCACGCGATGTGACTGGATGTCCTAATGTTCTGAGGCTTCCTGTGATGCGGAAGAAAATCGAGGTTCTTCAGTCGAATTAATCTCCTTTTAGTTCATCCTTTGTGTTCTTCGACTCGTCACCTCATCTAATCGTCATATGCTACGAAACCCAATCATTTTAAGCACAATTTCCATCGTTTGTCATCATCGTACGAATACACATGAAATACAACGACATAAGTTCAAATACGACGATTGCAACATGAATTAAGCGATAAAAGTCATAAGATTAGGATGTAATATGACACAAAACATGATATTTGTGCCAAATATCAGAGGCCACTAGCCCTACTCAGCCAGCTACCAGGGCTCGGGGCGAGTCTTAGAGTGAGAGGCTGTCTCAGACTTCGCATACCCTACCTCCAGCACCTGCCCCAGTGCCCTCGGTTCCTCAGCCAGATGCACCGGGCCAGGATATGCAGGATGCCTTACAACTATTGACCAGAGTGGTAGCCACTCTGGCTCAGCGTCAGGGAGTTAGTATTGATTAAGCAGACCGAGCTGGTAGTGCGAGGGTTAAGACTTTTCTCGGGTTAGATCCTTCAGAGTTCTCCGTGTTGAAGCAAACTATGGACCGCCAGGACTTTATTAATAGTATGCAGAAGACTTTGAGGGTTATGCACACTGATGGGGTTGAGTCAGTGGAGTTGTCTTCTTAGAGGCTCCGTGATATTGCAATACGGTGGTATCAAACATAGGTGCTGTCTAGGGGAGAGAATGCCCCTCCAGCCGTTTGTCGATAGTTTTCAGACGGCTTTATTCCATTATTTGCCGCCAAAGGTTCAGCGGGCTCGAGCAGACCGGTTTTTACACATTCAGTAGTGCAGCATGAGTGTTCAGGAGTACAGTGTGTACTTTGATTCATTAGCTAGATATGCCCCAGCCATGGTGGCAGAGATGGAGGATCGAGTTCATCATTTCGTGACTGGTCTAGGGACATATTTTATTGATGAGTGTACGACTGCTGCAGTACAGCTGGGCATGGATATTTCCTATATATATGCATATGCACAAAATCTGGAAGATCGTAAGCGTCAGCGGAGGACAGAGCGTGAGCGTGACCGGGGCCATGGTAATAGGGCTAGATCTTTAGATATGGGTGGTGAGTTCAGGTCAGAGATTTGATCGGCCTTTTTATTCTGGAGCGGGTCAGATTTCTAGAGCTTCAGGTTCTCAGTATAGATCGGAGTTAGGCTAGGTGAGACCACCTTTACCAGGATGTGCCCAGTGCGGTAAGGTACACGCTAGACAGTGTCGATTAGGATCAAATGCTTGTTATGCTTGTGCCAAGTAGGCCATAAGATGAGGGAGAGTCCGACGAGGGGTGGTATAGATATTGTTCAGCCTACAGGGTCCATAGCTGGTTCTTCTTCATCTATACGCCCTCTTGGGAAAGGTTATCAGACACCGGCAGGATGTGGTAGAAGAAAGAGTGGAGTATCTGGTTCGATCAGTCCTCAAAATCGCATCTATGCACTAGCTGGTAGACAGTATCGTGAGTCATCTCCTGACATGGTTACAGGTATATTATCAGTCTCCTCCTATGATGCATACGCCCTGATTGACCCAGGTTTCACCTTGTCATATGTTACTCCATTTGTTGCTGGCAAGTTTGGGATCGAGCCTGAATCGATTAAATTGTTTGAGGTGTCTATGCTAGTTGGTGATCCAGTTATGTCTAGGCAAGTATATTGAGTCTGTGTAGTGATAGTTTGTAATCACCATACCCTAGCAGATTTGATTGAGTTAGATATGGTCAATTTTGATGTTATTATGGGTATGGATTGGTTGGCTTCCTGTTATGCTGACATTGATTGCAGAACAAAGGTAGTCCAATTCCAGTTTCCTGGTGAGCCAGTCTTAAAGTGGAAGGGAAATACTGCTTCACCAAGAGGTAGTTTTATTTCCTACCTTATGGCAAGGAAGATGATCAGAAAAGGGTATATTTATCACCAAGTTCGAGTTCAGGATATGCAAGCAGATTCACCTACCCTTCAGTCTTTCCCTGTGGTCAATGAATTCCCAGAGGTGTTTCGAGATGAGCTTCCAGGCATGCCGCCAGAGAGGGAGATTGATTTCACTATTGATCTATTACCAGACACTCAACCCATATGTATCCCTTCTTATAGAATGGCACCTGCAGAGTTTAAAGAATTGAGGGATTTACTCGAGAAGGGCTTTATTAGGACCAGTACATCACCGAGGGGAGCACCGGTATTATTTGTAAGGAAGAAGGATGGCTCTTTGAGAATGTTTATTGATTACAGACAATTCAATAAAGTGACTATAAAGAATAAGTATCCGCTTCCGAGGATTGATGATTTATTTGATCAGCTGTAGGGTGTTAAACATTTCTCGAAGATAGACTTGAGATTGGGGTATCATCAAGTTAGGGTGAAGGAAGAAGGCAATTTGAAGACGACTTTTAGGACTAGATACGGGCACTATGAGTTTCATGTTATGTCATTCGAGCTAACTAATGCTCCAGCTGTATTCATGAACTTGATGAATCGTGTATTCAGACCCTTCCTAGATCTGTTCGTGATTGTATTTATAGATGACATTCCGGTCTATTCATTGTCAGAGGTTGAGGAAGCAGATCATCTACGTGCAGTGGTTAGTGTTCTTGGAGATAGAGAGTTATATGCGAAGTTTTCCAACTGTGAGTTCTGGTTGAACTCTGTGGATTTTCTTGGTCACATTATTTTAGATGAAGGTGTTAGGGTGGATACTCAAAAGATTGAAGCTGTAAAGAATTAGCCAAGGCCCACAACACCAACAGAGATACGTAGTTTCTTGGGTCTAGCAGGATATTATAGAAGGTTTGTGGAAGGATTCTCTTCTTTTTCAGCCCCATTGACCAAGCTGACTCAGAAATCAGCTAAGTTCCAGTGGACGGATGCAAGTGAGCGGAATTTTCAGATATTGAAGGACAAGTTGACTTCAGCACACGTCTTGACTCTTTCGGAGGGAACATATGGTTATGTGATATATTGTGATGCTTCAGGTATTGGATTGGGTTGTGTATTAATGCAACATGGTAAGGTTGTTGCCTATGCTTTTAGACAGTAGAAGAAGCACGAAAAGAACTATCTAACTCATGATCTAGAGTTAGTGGCGGTGATCCATGCCTTGAAAATGTGGAGACACTACTTATATGGTGTCCATGTTGATATCTATACCGATCACAAAAGCCTCCAGTACATCTTTAAGCAGAAAGACTTGAATTTACATCAGAGACAACGGCTAGAGTTGCTGAAAGATTATGATGTTGATATTATGTACCATCCTGTGAAGGCTAATGTAGTAGCCGATGCCCTTAGTCGTAAATCCATAGGTAGCCTATCATATTTGCAGCCAAAGAAGAGGAAAGTAGTCCGCGAAGTTTGTCGGCTAGCCAGTCTTGGAGTTCGATTGATAGATTCAGGTGATACAGGAGTTACAGTTCAAGATAATGCAATGTCATCTTTAATAGCAGAGATAAAGGAGCGTCAGTACGAAGACCCTATTTTATTTCTTTACCGAGATACGGCGCCTCAGAAAGAAAAGACACCATTTGTGATTGCATGGGATGGAGTGCTTAGGTATTGAGGTAGATTGTGCGTTCCTAATATTGCAGGACTTCGTTGGCAGGTTATGGGGGAAGCCCACTATTCCCACTATTCTATTCAACCAGGCACAACAAAAATGTACCATGATATCAAGGAATTTTATTGGTGGGATGGTATGAAAAGAGATATAGCAGAATTTGTCGCTCAATGTCCGAATTGTCAGAAAGTTAAGATAGAGCACCAGAAGCTCGGAGGTTTATTACAGGCCATGGAGATTTCGACATAGAAATGGGAGGTAATTGTTACACCTCGGAAATTTCCCCGCGAACGTACAATGAAAAGTTGCAGGTTGGCACTTTGATCTAGTTGGTCGTAAAGTGGATACGACCCATAAAGTAAAGTGGAATGCGGCCCGTAAAGTGATTTACGGACCGTAAACTGCTATCGTCCTCCAACCTTTCAGAAAATTTCAACTTTCTATCAAATGCTTCAAATGGTTAAAAATGACTTGGAATACGGACCGTAAATCGAAATACGGCCCCCCGTAAACTGAGTCGTAAATTGCCATGATCTCCAGCATGCCTTTATGGTTTTGATATGCTTAAATACGGTCGCAAAGGACGGACCGTAAACCAGAATACGGCCCGTAAAGAGGGTTTACGACCACTATGCATCCCGACTACTGTTCATAAAAAATCAGATTTTGTGATTACTATAAGGGACCCTTTTCATTCATTTCATTTCATTTTCTCATCTACACCACTCAAGAACTCTCTAGAAAATTATCCAAACACTTCAACCATAAGAATAACAAGGAAATCAATGATCAACAACATTAAATCCATGAAATAAAGTGTGTGAAACTCAAGTGAAGGTCATCCAAACTAAGAAGTTCCAAAAAAGAGTGAAGTACGGTTTTGGTGCTAGAGGAGTAAATCCATTGAAAGCTTGTTCAACCATCATCTAAGGTACGTTTCATGACCATTTCATGTTGTTTAAGGTATTGGAAAGTTAAGACACCCGAATTGTAGAAAAGCATAGCAAATGGGTCATAAATGAGTGAATAGTGCCATGAGTGAATGGTAATTGAATTGAATCATGAATGTTACTTTGTTGTGAGTATGAATGGTAAGTGTGATATATGATAAAATACGATAGTGAACCCAAAACCATAAATGTGGGAAAAATGAAGAGAAATGGTGGATCGTGGTCATTGTATATGAATGATGATTGTTGGTTGCTATATTGTAATTGTTGTTGTGGGTGTTAGAAGTTGACATGAAGTACGAGAAAAGTAGTATAAACAAAGGAAGTGCCGCCCAATTTTCCTAGAAATAGTAGCGCGCGTTCTTATAGTCGATTAACTAACGTAAATGTGAATTCTCTTTTGAAGGTAGAAACGTGATGTAGAAGGAGAACAAGCGAACGATAGTTTAGTTAAACATCAAAGGTATGTGAGGCTAGTCCCTTCTTTCTAATGGCATAAATCCTATAGCGTAACTTGTTTCTTATCCATGAGCCTATGTCAATAATTAGCTACACAAGGTAATGAGTTAAAGTATAGAAAGTCTAATGATGTTATTTATCGCTTACACTCACCTTATAAGCTAATTCCTTCAGGGTAAGGCAGAATGTCCATGATTGTTCCATAATGCAATCGGGGGATCACGACCTTACGTCACCCGGATAGAGTGTGTATTATGATAAGCTAAGCATATTGTGATGAGCATATGATGATATTACTATTACACCGCGCCTATGGCCGGGCAGTCACCGCCAAGGCGGGCAGCTATGCGATACACCATGGCCAGATGGCATGGGCAGACACCACTAGTGGGTGGCATGAGATGTTACCCCGGATGCGGGAGGCCTGGACGCGGGCTCATGTTATGATTATCACACCGATCCTATATGGACGGGTAGTTTATACATGATGCATATATGATATAATATGATGATGAGCAAGAGTAAGACAGCATGATTTGTTTTCTTATACTTGGCAGTTAGATTTCGATGTTCCATATGAGTATCTTCTCTATATCATTGTCTTACTTCATTGTTTATGCCTCTCATACTCAGTACAATATTCGTACTGACGTTCGTTTTCTTTGGACACTGTGTTAATGCCCACAGGTAGACAGGGAGGAGAGCTCGATCCAAATCCATAGTAAATGTCAGCTGATTGGAAGCCCTTCATTGTCCCGGAGGTACTTATGACTATTCTTTTGTGTATGTATATAGCCTTGTATATGTATTTTTGGCACGACGGGGTCTTGTCCCGTCCCTATGTTCAGTTCCCCAGTAGAGGCTCGTAGATACGCAGTGTGGGTTAGATGGTCTCACGAGATTGCTGTTGTATATCTATACATATATATATTATTTTGCTAGCCCAAGGGCACATGTACATGAATGTATTTTATGTTTCCATATGAGATATGATTTTTCCTACGCTATGAGTATAAAGATGATAAAAAGGGTATAAAATGAGTAAAATGAGCGACAGAACGAGCGGTGCTCGGTGGTTAGCCCCGGGTACCTGTCGCGGCCCCTAGCTGGGTCGTGACAAAAGTGGTATCAGAGCAAGTTTGGTCCTATGAAGTGTCTACGAGCCATGTCTAGTAGAGTCTTATTTATGGTGTGCTGCGCGCCACATCAATAAACAGGAGGCTACAGGGCATTTAGGAAAATTGACCATTCTTCTTCTATGAGATCGTGCGATAGAGGTATGTGTAAGATTTTATCCTCCCTAATAGTGTGTTATGATTTCAGAATGCCGCCAAAGGGGAAAGCTACAGCCGCCCAGAAGGGCAAAACTACGACAAAGAGGCGGGTAGAAAGAGAACCTCCAATGAATATAGAAGAAGGCGAATCGCATAACGAGGCCTTGTCCAATACTTTCTCTACCCCGCCTAATGTGGGAGAGCAAGGAGGAGCCCCAGCTCCAATCCCTCCGCCGGCTGCTTCGGGTCAACAAATGACCGAGGCCATTCAGCTATTGACACAATTGGTTGCCGCACAGGCACAAAGGCAGATCGTGGGTTCAAGCGATCGGGCAGCGAGTACAAAGGCTCGTGATTTTATGAGTTTAAATCCTCCAGAATTCTTCGGGTCAAAGCCGGATGAAGATCCACAAAGTTTCGTAGATGAGATGTTAAGGACATTGAAGATTGTCTATGCCTCTGAGACCGAATCCGTGGAGTTGGAATCTTATAGACTCCGGGATGTGGCGGTGTTATGGTACAACAATTGGGTGTTATTAAGAGGAGAGAACGCTCCTCCTCCGGTTTGGCAAGAGTTCGTAGATGCTTTTATTCGTCACTATTTACCACCCGAGGTCCGCCGAGCTAGAGCGGATAGATTTCTGAATTTGAAGCAAGGAAACATGAGTGCCCGGGAATATAGCCTGCAATTTAATTCTTTGGCTAGATATGCCCCGGCTATTGTGGACGACATGGGGGATCGGGTACATAGATTTGTAAGTGGCCTAGGGCCACATTTATTCAGAGATTGTTTGACAGCTTCCTTGCAAGACGGGATGGATATTTCCCGAATACAGGCCCATGCACAGAATTTGGAAGGGCGACAACAACAACAAAGAGGCGCCCGTGATGTCGATAGAAGACAAGGCAAGAGGGCCAGATCCATGGGAGCTACCAGTGATTATAGTGAGGGATCAACGCAGACATATTCTGGGTACTCAGGCCAGTCAGTGACGAGTGCACCTCCTCGATTCGCAGGTAGGAGATTTGATCGCTCCTTCCGTTCAGGTCAGGGCCAGAGTTCGAGGGCTTCAGGTTCCCAGTTCTGGGAAGATTATAGTCAGGGGAGACCACCAGTGCCGCGATGCAACCAATGCGGCAGATTACATTCTGGGCAGTGTCGTCAGGGTTCGGATGCCTGTTATACTTGTGGTCAGGTGGGGCATATGATGAGGGAATGCCCGTCGATGAGTGGCAGAGTTGGAGTTCAGCCTACAGGTTTCGCAACTGGCTCTTCATCAGCACGTCCGGTAGGGCATACCCCCCAGATGACAGCAGGTCGAGGTAGAGGCCGAGGGGCAGCATCTACTTCAGGTGCCACTCAGCCCCGCGTGTAAGGTTTAGCCGGACGACAGGATCTCGAGTCCTCTCCAGATGTAGTCACAGGTATGTTGTCTATATTCTCTCGTGATGTGTATGCATTGATAGATCAGGGTTCTACATTCTCTTATATTGCCCCATATGTTGCTGGTTGTATTGGGGTGAAACCCGAGTCAATTAAACCCTTTGAGGTACTCAGTCCGGTTGGTGATCCCGTGATAGCAAAACAAGTGTACAAAAATTGTGTTGTCGTTATATGTGATCGTCAGACCAAAGCTGATTTGATTGAGCTGAAAATAGTAGATTTTGATGTAATTATAGGTATGGATTGGTTGGCGTCGTGCTATGCTAATGTTGATTGCCGCACAAAAGTGGTTCGATTCTAATTTCCGGGAGAGCCCGTGCTTGAATGGAAAGGTAATGCAGCATCGCCAAAGGGTAGGTTTATTTCCTATCTCAAGGCAAGGAAGATGATAGCCAAGGGTTATATTTATCACTTAGTTCGAGTTCATGATACCGAGGCAAAGCTGCCAACTTTCCAGTCAATTCCGGTAGTGAATGAATTCCCAGATGTGTTTCCGGACGAACTTCCAGGTCTTCCACTAGAAAGAGAGATTGACTTCGCCATGGATGTGTTGCCGGTCACCAAGCCCATTTCTATTCCTCCTTATCGAATGGCCCCGGCGGAATTGAAAGAGCTAAAAGCACAGTTGAAAGATCTGCTTGACAAGGGGTTTATCAGACCCAACTCATCGCCGTGGGGAGCACCAGTCTTGTTTGTGAGAAAGAAGGACGGATCCTTACGAATGTGTATCGACTACAGGCAATTGAACAAAGTGACGATAAAGAAAAAATATCCTCTTCCAAGGATTGATGATTTATTTGATCAGCTGCAAGGCGCTAAGTGGTTTTCTAAAATAGATTTGAGGTCGGGTTATCATCAAATGAGAGTTAGAAGATATTCCCAAAACAGCTTTCCGAACGAGATATGGCCACTATGAATTTCGAGTAATGTCATTCGGGTTGACTAATGCTCCGGCTGTATTTATGAATTTGATGAACAACGTATTCAGGCCTCTCTTGGATCTATTTGTGATAGTATTTATTGATGATATTCTGGTGTATTCTCGCACAGAGTCAGAACATGCAGATCATCTGAGAATTATTCTTGGCATTCTTCGAGACCGAGAATTGTATGCAAAATTTTCAAAGTGTGAGTTCTGGCTGAATTCCGTGACATTTCTGGGCCATGTCATTTCAAATGATGGTATTCGAGTCGACACCCAGAAAATTGAAGCTGTGAAGACTTGGCCAAGGCTTACGACGCCCACAGAAGTCTGTAGTTTTCTGGGTTTGGCAGGCTATTATCGAAGGTTCGTAGAGGGCTTTTCATCTATTTCAGCCCCATTGACGAAGCTAACCCTGAAGTCGGCAAAGTTTCAATGGGATGATACCTGCGAGTGCAGTTTCCAAGAGGTTAAAGACAGGTTGACCTCAGCTCCGATCTTAACACTTCCAGAAGGGTCAGATGGCTACGTGGTATATTGTGATGCTTCCGATGTTGGACTAGGATGCGTATTGATGCAGCACGGGAAAGTTATTGCATATGCTTCGAGGCGATTGCGGAAACATGAGAAGAATTATCCTACTCATGATCTCGAACTAGCTGTGGTCACTCATGCCTTAAAAATGTGGAGACATTATTTGTACGGTGTGCACGTTGATATCTATACAGATCACAGAAGTCTTCAGTACATCTTCAAGCAAAAAGAGTTGAACCTGCGACAGAGGTGGTGGTTAGAATTATTAAAAGATTATGATGTTAACATTTTATACCACCCCGGGAAGGCGAATGTAGTAGCCGGCACACTTAGCCGCCGATCAATGGGCAGCTTATGTGAAATCCCTCCGGAAAGGAGAGAGATGGTTCAATAACTTCACCGATTAGCAAATTTGGGAGTGCGTATAATTGATTCGGGCGATGCCGGGATTAGTATAAATGATTCCACAATTTCGTCCTTGGATATGGAAGTGAAAGAACTGCAGTGCGAAGATCCGCAGTTGTGTAGTTATAGAGACACATCTCATGGGAAAGAAAAGTCTCCGTTTGAAGTTTCTATGGATGGAATTCTTAGGTACCGAGGCAGGTTATGTGTGCCGAATGTGGCGGATTTGCGCCGACGAATTCTAGAAGAAGCACATTGCTCTCGATATTCTATTTACCCAGGTGCAACCAAAATGTATCATGATCTCAAGATGATGTACTGGTGGGACGGCATGAAAAGGGACCTAGTAGCATTCGTAACACAATGTCCAAATTGCCAACAGGTAAAAGCTGAACACCAGAAGCCGGGAGGCTTGTTGCAAGAAATGGAAATCCCTACTTGGAAATGGGAAGTGATCAACATGGATTTCATCGTGGGATTACCCCGTTCTCATGGCAGGTGTGACTCTATATGGGTGATCGTGGATAGGCTGACGAAAGCAGCCCATTTTCTTCTAGTCAAGACCACGTACTCAGCAGAAGACTATGCAAGGTTGTATCTCAAAGAAATTGTGAGACTCCATGGAATCCCATTATCTATTATCACAGATAGAGGAACACAGTTTGCAGCTAAGTTCTGGAAGTCTTTTCAAGAAGGTTTGGGCACGCAAATGAAGTTTAGCATGGCATTTCATCAGCAAACTGATGGGCAGGCCGAGCGTACTATTCAAACCTTAGAAGATATGCTACGGCCGTGTGTGTTGGATTTCAGTGGTAGCTGGGATGACCACTTACCCCTTATTGAATTCGGATACAACAATAGCTACCATTCTAGTATACAAATGGCTCCATATGAAGCTTTATATGGGAGGAAATGTAGATCTCCAATCGGATGGTTCGAAATAGGAGAAGCACAACTAGTGGGCCCTGAATTGATCCAACAAGCAATAGAAAAAGTCAAGGTGATCCAAGATCGGTTGTTGACAGCCCAAAGTCGCCAAAAGTCCTATACGGACAACCGCCGACGAGACTTGGAATTTCAAGCCGGTGATTGGGTGTTCTTGAAAGTGTCGCAAATGAAAGGGGTGATGAGATTTGGTAAGAAAGGGAAGCTAAGTCCCAGATACATTGGACCCTACAAAATCATCCGCAAGGTGGGTCAGGTAGCCTATGAATTGGATTTTCCTTCGAAGCTTGAATCAGTCCATCCAGTCTTCCACGTTTCGATGATCCGCAAGTGTATTGGAAACCCCACCAAGATGGTCCCGATAGATGATGTGCAAGTGACAGAACGGCTTACCTATGAAGAGGTGCCTATTGCTATTTTAGATAAGCAGGTGTGAAGACTCCGAAATAAAGAGGTAGTTTCAGTCCAAGTCTTATGGCGAAACGATAACCGGGAAGAAATGACTTGGGAAGTAGAAGAGAGCATGAAGTCCAAGTACCCACACTTATTCCAACCCCCGGGAGAGATCCAAGACGAAACGCCGACGATATGAGGTATGTAAGCTTTATTTTTATGCTTTTGGTCGTGTGTGGCCACAGATATGTTGATATTGTGATGTAGCCCTGTGAGGCGATAATATTATGGTTTGTTGTGACAGGTTGGTAGTGTCAAATTACAGGGGAAACTCTGGCAAAATTTTCGTAGAATCCCGAGTGTTTACCATTCGAGGACGAATGTTCCAAAAAGGGGGGAAGAGTGTTACACCTCTGAAATTTCCCTGCGAACGTACAATGAAAAGTTGCAGGTTGGCACTTTGATCCAGTTGGTCGTAAAGTGGAATACGGCCCGTAAAGCGATTTACGGACCGTAAACTGCTATCGTCCTCCAACCTTTCAAAAATTTCAACTTTCTGTCAAATGCTTTAAATGGTTAAAAACGACTTGGAATACGGACCGTAAATTGAAATACGGCCCGTAAACTGAGTCGTAAATTGCCATGATCTCCAGCATGCCTTTCTAGTTTTGATATGCTTAAATACGGTCGCGAAGAACGGACCGTAAACCAGAATACGGCCCGTAAAGTGGGGTTTACGACCACTGTGCATCCCGACTATTGTTCATAAAAAATCACATTTTGTGATTACTATAAGGGACCCTTTTCATTCATTTCATTTCATTTTCTCATCTACACCACTCAAGAACTCTCTAGAAAATTTCCCAAACACTTCAACCATAAGAATAACAAGGAAATCAATGATCAACAACATTAAATCCATGAAATAAAGTGTGTGAAACTCAAGTGAAGTTCATCCAAACCAAGAAGTTCCAAAAAAGAGTTAAGTAGGGTTTTGGTGCTAGAGGAGTAAATCCATTCAAAGCTTGTTCAACCATCATCTAAGGTATTTTTCATGACCATTTCATGTTGTTTAAGGTATTGGAAGGTTAAGACACCCGAATTGTAGAAAAGCATAGCAAATGGGTCATAAATGAGTGAATAGTGCCATGAGTGAATGGTAATTGAATTGAATCATGAATGTTAGTGTGTTGTGAGTATGAATACATTATAAATGACATGTAAACCATGAGATAAGTGTGATACATGATAAAATACAATAGTGAACCCAAAACCATAAATGTGGGAAAAATGAAGAGAAATGGTGGATCGTGGTCATTGTATATGAATGATGATTGTTGGTTGCTATATTGTAATTGTTGTTGTGGGTGTTGGAAGTTGACATGAAATACGAGAAAAGTAGTATAAACAAAGGAAGTGCCGCCCAATTTTCCTAGAAATAGTAGCGCGCGTTCTTATAGTCGATTAACTAACGTAAATGCGAATTCTCTTTTGAAGGTAGAAACGCGATGTCGAAGGAGAACAAGGGAGTGATAGTTTAGTTAAACATCAAAGGTATGTGAGGCTAGTCCCTTCTTTCTAATGGCGTGAATCCTATAGCGTAACTTGTTTCTTATCCATGAGCCTATGTCAATAATTAGCTACACAAGGTAATGTGTTAAAGTATAGAAAGTCTAATGATGTTATTTATCACTTACACTCACCTTATAAGCTAATTCCTTCAGGGTGAGGCAGAATGTCCATGATTGTTCCATAATGCAATCGGGGGATCACGACCTTACATCACCCGGATAGAGTATGTATTATGATAAGTTAAGCATATTGTGATGAGCATATGATATTAATATTACACCGCGCCTATTTGGCTGGGCAGTCACCGCAAATATGGGCAGCTATGCGATACACTATGGCCGGATGGCATGGGCAGACACCACTAGTGGGCGGCATGAGATGTTACCCCGGACGCGGGAGGCCTGGACGCGGGCTCATGTTATGATTATCACACCGATCCGATATGGACGGGAATTTTATACATGATGCATATATGATATGATATGATGATGAGCATGATTAAGACAACATGATTTGTTTTCTTATACTTGGCAGTTAGATTTCGATGTTCCATATAAGTATCTTCTCTATATCATTGTCTTACTTCATTGTTTATGCCTCTCATACTCAGTACAATATTCGGACTGAAGTTCGTTTTCTTTGGACGCTGTGCTAATGCCCATAGGTAGACAGGGAGGAGAGCTCGATCCAGATCCGTAGTAGCTGTCAGCTGATTGGAAGCCCTCCATTGTCCCGGAGGTGCTTATGACTATTCTTTTGTGTATATATATAGCCTTGTATATGTATTTTGGGCACGACAGGGTCTTGTCCCATGCCTATGTTCAGTTCCCCAGTAGAGGCTCGTAGATACGCAGTGCGGGTTAGATGGTCTCACGAGATCGCTGCTGTATATCTATACCTATATATATTATTTTGCTGGCCGAAAGGCACATGTACATGAAAGTATTTTATGTTTCCATACGAGATATGATTTTTCCTACGCTATGAGTACAAAGATGATAAAAAGGGTATAGAATGAGTAAAATGAGCGACAGTACGAGCGGTGCTCGGTGGTTAGCCCCGGGTACCTGTCGCGGCCCCTAGCTGGGTCGTGACAGTAATTAATATGGATTTCATTACAGGTTTTCCCCGCACTCAGCGGAAGTATGATTCAATATGGGTCATAGTTGATAGGCTTACAAATTTAGCTCACTTCCTGCCTGTCAGAATTACTTATTTAGCTGAAGATTAGGCGAAGCTTTTCCTTATAGAGATTGTACGACTTCATGGTGTTCCTTCAGCCATTATTTCTGACAGAGGGGCGCAGTTCACAACTAACTTTAGGAGATCTTTTCAGAATAGATTGGGGGCTCAGATGAGTTTTAGTACTGCTTTTCATCCTCATACAGATGGACATGTGGAGTGTACTATACAGATACTTGTGGACATGGTGAGATCTTGTGTGATTGATTTTTGAGGTAGCTAGGATGATCATTTGCCTCTTTTCGAGTTTGCATATAATAATAGTTACCATTCTAGTATCTAGATGGCTCCTTATGAGGCTTTATATGGGCGGAGATGCGGATCACCTAGAGGATGTTTTGATGTTGGAGAAATCAGTTAGTAGGCCCCGACATAATACAACAAGCGGTTGATAAAGTGAAAGTGATTCAAGAAAGGTTACTAGTGGCACAAAGTTGACAGAAATCCTATGCAGATAATCAGCGGCACAAGTTAGAGTTTGAGGTAGGCGATTGGGTTTTCCTGAAGATCTCACCTATGAAGGAAGTGATGAGATTTGGCAAGAAGGGTAATTTGAGCCCTCGGTACATTGGGCCATATAGAATCATTCATACAGTGGGTAAGGTGGCATATGAGTTAGAGCTACCTTCTGAGTTGGAGTCTGTACATCCAGTATTCCGTGTGTCCATGCTCCGTAAGTGTATAGGAGATTCCTCGAGAATTGTATCGGTAGATGATATCCAAGTGATCGAGCAGTTATCATATGAGGAAACCCCAGTGGCTATATTGGATAAACAAGTTCGTCGATTATGGACTAAGGATGTGTCTTCCGTCAAAGTGCTTTGGAGAAATAACAATGTTGAAGAAGTGACTGGGGAGGTTGAAGAGGAGATGAAGACTAAGTACCCATACTTGTTCCCCTTTCCCAGGAGGCACAGTTTGAAGCATCATCACCGCCAGGTATTGAATTTATTTATAGTTATTGTGATTGGTCGTGTGAGGCCATGGTGTTGTATATTTTAGCATGCGGCCCTGTGTGGCATTATTTTGGATTGTTGCGTACAGGTTGGATTAGTATATTTACAGGGGAGTCTCTGTCGAAATTTTTATAGCCAAGACTTGTATGAACATTCGAGGACGAATGTTTCTAAGGGAGGAGGGGGGAGAATGTTTGACCTCCCGTTTCCATCACAAAGAAGTCCTTGGCATATAGGTGGTTTACACCCTTAGTATGGAGATATGTACCCGAGTTTTTGAGATATTAAGTGCCTTACCTCGCATATACCCAAGTACAAGTATATGTTTCTTGCAATATGATAGGAATAGAAGTTAGCCGAACCGAATCGACGCGAGTCGGCGAGACTCAGGAAAAACCTGCAGAACTAGTCCACATTGATGGGTTGTTGACACGTTGATGAGCCATCATTGTGGGCCGTAGATATGCCGTGGCCTCTGAACTTTCAGGTGGCAGGTCGACGGAGCACATCGACGAACCGTCGACACGCCAACGAGCCGTCGACCCACCCATCGACCCGCATCGCTGGGTGATCCATCTATATATATTTAGATCAACGATTTTATTCCTCATTTTCTCATTCCCAAACTATATAAAACCATAAAGTATTTCCCCTCATCATTTTCCATTATATTTGAGGAATTCTAGTAAGATCCGAGCCCCGTAAACTCGAGCTAGTGAAGGAAAAAGGTTGCTCTAAGGGTTTTATTGAAGTTATGGAGCTTGGAAGTTTAATTTGAAGTTGATTCTTCATATTCTAGTCCCTTTAAGGTATGTATATGATTCCAACCTTTGTGTTTAAGTTAATTATCAAGGGTTTTAGTTGTTTTACATAAAGGAAATATAGTTATGAAAGTGGTAAAAAGGGTAAAGTTAGGATTAAGGGTTGTTTTGAGGGATGCTTTGGAATAGATTCTATTATCTTTTAATATTTAAGTTTTGATATTGTTGTTGTTGGTGTTGTTGTTGATGTTTGGGTTGAATTGGAAATTGAGGGATTAGTAAGTTTACGAAGGGGATATTGTCCGAAATTCGTTAAGTTCCTTTTGCACTTGAATTGGATAGCAAGTGATGTAAATGGTCTGATTGTGTCCTATGTTATCTTCATTGTAGACTTACGAGTTCGATAAGTAGAAGCTGGACGATTAGATACACTTCAAGGCATGTTAAGATTGTCCCTTCTTTCATTTTGGCACAATCCTTATAATATGAATGAAGGAACGAATGAACGAGCTTTCATATTACTCTACTCTTAGAAGCATTAGGAGTAATTTAGTCTTTGCTGATCCTATACCCTGTTATGATTGTTCCTTTTGTTCATAGGTCTTGAGATTTCTTATTCTGATTATGTTAGCTCAAAAGATATCTATCGGAGGTAGTACGACCTTATGTCACTCCGAGAGTTCTAGTTACTCAATGTACTTATGCATTGCATTCATTATACATATGCATATTGACCTTTGACCAGAAGGCATTATATACGCGTATATTATATGTATATGGGGTATAAGGATATGGATAGGCATTATATACGCATTACCACCTGATCTGCTGGTGCACAATGATAATGATGATGATATATGGATCGGGCCGTAAGTTCCTCTGCACTAACATATGATAGATGCATCGGGCCGTACGTTCCTCGACACTAACATATGGTATATGGATCGGGCTGTACCTTCCACAATACTAACAACACTAACAGTTATATTATAACCTATGCATATCTTACGTCCCCAGAGGTAACAGTTATGTTATGACCTATGCATATGATACGCCCTCAGAGGCACTTTCAATTATACATAGTTATGCAGATGTTCCCAGTTGTTCAGCCACAGACGTATTCAGATATTGAGATTTGCTTTCATGGTCAGATGTCTTTCATGATCTTATATATTTATTGTTCTTATGCCTTACATACTCGGTACATTATTTGTACTGACTCCCCTATTGTTTGGGGGGCTGCGTTTCTGCCCGCAGGTTCAGGTAGACAGGCAGGCAGTCCAGCTCAGTAGGATTTCCACTCAGACGTAGTCGGTGCACTCCACTTGATCTGGAGCTGCAGTCTATTTGGTATGCCATTTTGAGATATATATACATATATGGGAATGGCGGGGCCCTGTCCTTTCCTTTATACAGTTTTCTATCCCATTAGAGGTCTATAGACAGTTGTATGTAGTTGGTACATGATGTAGCCTTATCGACTCCCATTCTTTTGTTGCATTGTTATCTTAGTATATATATATATATATAAACTGATAGTTGATGGTTCTTGATACATATCTCATCTTGTTTCTCTTGTAGAAGTCAGTACAGTTCGGTTATAAGTCGTAAATGGGTCGCTCTATCTTTCAATGAGCGCCAGGTACGAGAATAGGGGTGCTTGGTCAATAGAGGTCAGGCACTCGTCACGACTTATCGGTTTGGGTCGTGACAACATCCTTGTCTTTCCTCCACCTTTGGATGCTCCCAACTGTCAAAGATATACTCCAAGGCACTTCCCATATACCATCCAAAATCTTCTACATTCTTAATGAATCTGTTTCTATAATTTCTAGCAGCAAATAAAGTGAGATATAGTACTTAATGCCTTCCTCTATGGCCACAGCCTCAACAACAAGATTTGTTTTATCTGGTAATATCCTTGCCAGGGCATGGAGGAAGTCTCCTGAGTTGTTTCTTACAACAAAAAAAAAGCTGCAGAACTGGGACCTGGATTTCCTCTTGATGCACCATTAGTGTTGCATTTAAAGTGTCCATTTCTAGGAAATTTCCACTTCACCTGTTTATAAGTTAATGGATTCCTGTAATTAGCTCAATAATCAAAGGCCACAGTTTGGGCATATTCTGCAACCAAGGATACCTGTATTGAGCCAACATGTAGATATTTCTATTGATCTCATGAATTACCTTAACATAAGAAACTGAGCCTCCATGTCTTCTTGTGTTCCTACTTTTCCATAACTGCCACATAACTAATGCAGGAATGGCCTTATATAAAGCTTTCAGTCTAGCCACAGTATTATAATTCCACCATATCAAAACTATCTATTTGATCTGTATGAAAGGGACTATTATTCCTGCAGTTGTTGAAAAATAGTTCCATATTCTTCTAGTAAATGGCTCTGTAAGGAACACATGATCCATTGTTTCTTGTTGTACATGACAGCACCAGCATCTTGAAACTATATTGATATTCATTTACTGCAAACTTCATCTATAGGTAACTTCCAAAACCATACCCTTCATAAGAAAACGAAAATTTTGTATGGTAAACCTTTTATCCAGAATTTATCATAAACCTGTGATCTTTGTTGTCTTTGTCTCAACTTTGCCCATGCACTCTTAACTGTAAATTTCCCAGTGCTTGTATGTATCCACCATGGCTTATCTTGTTCATCAGATCTCTTAAAATGGCCTAATTCACTTCTAACATGCTCTACTATATCTGCTAAAAATACATCCTGCATTTTGGTATAATTCCAATGACTATTGTCCATCAAGTCTTCTAGATCATCTCCTGTCTCATTAGTCTGCTCCCGATGTGGTAAAATATCATGTAAAGCTCCATGTTTAGACCAATTTTCAAACCATGTTGATGAACATGCATTCCTTGGTTCCCACTAAATACTAAGCTCCATATCATCCCTAGCTTGTAACATCAACTTCCAAGTCTGAGAACCTCCTTTCCATTGCACCTTAGTTGGTTTGAATCTTTTGCAGTATTTGTTCCATATCAAGTTTGACCATAAGGTGCTGCTGGTCCTAAATCTCTACCAAAGCTTTGCAAACAGTTCTTTTAAAATGTCATATAGATATCTAAATCCTAATCTTCCCTCATTCTTTGGGTAGCATAACTTCTCCCATGCAGACCAATGTTTACTTCTACCTTCATCTTTTGTTTGCTAGAAAAATCTATTAAATAGCTTGTGAAGCTCTTTGATGACACATTTTTGTAGTACCATAGAAGACAACAAATAGACTGGTATACTTTGTAAAAAATTGGTGATCAACACAGCTGTCACGACCCGAACCGATGAGTCATGACGAGTGTCTGACCTCTAGTGAGCAAATACTGTTATACTTGTATATGGACACTATTGAACATCAAGGGCCCATAAGTAACTTAAACTGATCTCATACTGCCTCATGATAGGTTGACCTCATGCACTCTGCATGTATAAATATGTTGAAAGAATAGTGCAAGCCAACTAGGCTGCTATATATATTGTACACAAAAGAGTAGAAGCCAACAAGGCTGCATCATCTGACATATACATACAACTGTCTACAGACCTCTACTGGAGTATAACACTATAGAAAGGACGGGAAAGGGCCCCGTTATACCCATATGCATATACATCTCAAACGAAAGGCATACCATAATAGACTGTAGATTCGAATCAAATGAAGCGCACTGACCACTACTGGATATTGTAACGACCCGTCTAGGGGGCTGCAACGAGCGCCCGGTGCTTGCCCACCCGGGAACCCCTTAACTTACACTTAAGCTTACATCTAGGTGAGCCACATAATTAAACACATAATTCTACTCATTCGTCATGCTTGTCCCATTGGACGGCAATGCCTTTATATCATAATTGGAATATATGCCACATCAATGTACATGAGCCGACAAGGCTAACAAAATGATATACAAAATATAGGCCAACAAGGCCAGACATATCTAACCATATACACGTGACTACGAGCCTCTAAGAAGAGTATAACACATCACATAAGCGGGACAGGACCCCGCTATGCCCATAATTATATACACAAAAGAATAAGTACCCAAAAGCTATGGCTCCGAATGAAATGGAGCTCTGCTATGTAATCTCTGAGTAAGCAGCGATGGATCAAGCCTGTCTCCCTGTGCACCTGCGGGCATGATGCAGTGTCCACAAACAAAAGGACGTCAGTACGAATAATGTACTGAGTATGTAAAGCATGATCAATATAAATATAGAAGCATAGATAGCAACATAAGAAATAACATCGAATGGGAGATGGCAATATCATCGTCATATGCACTTGCTTGCCTTTCTTAGGAACTTTCCGTTTCTAATATGTGTTTGTGTACATACATCATTATCCGTATTCATAATAGTACCCGTACCATATTTGTGCTCGTATTCGTATACATGCCCCTTATTCACATTCATATACATAGTCATATCATATTCGTATTCACATCATATACATAATCATATCATATACATAACATTCACATAGCATACCCGACCATGTAGGATTGGTGTTTCATACATACTTGGCCAACCAAGGCTCAAGGTTACTCATACCTGGCCCTACCAAGGCTTCAGGGTTACATCTACCTGGCCCTACCAAGGCGTCAGGGTTGTCCGTACCATCTGCAGAGGTGTGCGCACTTTATGTAATCATATACATACTTATTTACATACCTTACCTGGCCTCATAAGCTCGGGGTTCCATATTAGTCATACATAGACACATATACATAATAGCTCATAAGCATCTTTATTAATTTACATCGTTATCACAATCATCATCAACATCATTATTACTACTATCGTCACCCATCACATTTACCTTAATAGGCCTACTCGTCATACGAGGAACTTAGTACAATCGTAGCATATCGAGAATCATAAGCTTAGTAGCTTTGAGGATAGAAGCATTTGGAGAATATCATAAGCTCGTAGAAGATTTAGATTATTGGCCAAAGAACCATGCCTTATGAAAGAAGGGTTAGCCTTACATACCTTTCCGTTCAACTATTTACCACTTGCACGTTCTTTTCCGAAGCTCACGTTTCTACCTTCATTAAAGTCATACTATCATTAGAATCGATAGCTAGCATACATGACTAAACTAGAGAAAATCGGGCAACGTCTCCTCTATTTATACGAAATTCCTCTATTGTGTATTTCAACTCTCAAACGTTAACAATACATTCACAATACTACAACAATAGTCATTATTCATCCACATTATCCATATCCTAGACTCACTTTTCAATCATCCATATCCATGGCCATAACGCACGACTATGTCCATTCACGTACATTGCTCATCTCATGTTCACAACATCATTTATAACACATTTACATTACAATACATCAAGACTTGTAGCTCAATTCACACTATTTCTCAAAATGGCACTATTCCACATTCATGACCCATTTTGCCATACCTCTCTACAATCCAAGTATTTCAACTCTTAAATACCTTAAACAACATAGAAACATCATAAATCTTACCTTAGATGTCGTAGGAACAAGCCTTGGTTGATAATACTCCACTTGAGCAAAACCCTAGTTTATCTCCAATGAGATTTCTTGACTTGTATGATCCTTAATGGGTTTTCTTACACTTGATTCACTTGATTTGTGTTGTTGATGACTAATAATCCTTGAAATCTTGTGGAATAAATGTAGAGAGATGTTTTAGAGAGAGGGGATGAAATGTGGAAATGAAATAATAAACTTGGATCCCTTATTTAATGACTTAAAATCTGGTCTGGAGTAAACAACACAGTGGTCGTAAACTTGGTTTACGGTCCGTATTCCAGTTTACGGACCGTCCTTCGTGGTCGTGTTTAATCATAATAGAACCAGAAACTCAGGCTGAGACGTGGTGATTTACGGACACATTTTACGGGTCGTAAACCACTTTACGGTCCGTATTTTGGGTCGTATTTAACCATTTGATCATTTGGCAGAAAGTTGAAGTTTTGGAAGCCAAAATACGGCATGGCAGTTTACGGGCCGTATACCACTTTATGGTCCGTATTTCATTTTACGTGCAACTGGCCAAAATGCAGATCTGCAACTTTCCACATTTTTAGAACCTATAATTATTCATTATGGAGCATAACCTATCTCTTATTGCAATTGCCTTCGGAATCTTACTTAGGGTCATTAAATGTTATTTATTAGTCATGAAAACATCAGATATCCGTACTCCTCGCGGGTCCATTCACTTGGACAACAATGGAGGATTTTTCCGAGGTGTAACAGATATAGAGGTCCTACTGAACTGGACCACCTGTCTGTCTACCTGAACCTGCGGGCATGAACGCAGCCCCCCGAGCAATAAGGGATTCAGTACGGATAATGTGTTGAGTATGTAATGCATAAGAGTAAAATAAGCGTAAGCATAAGAATCATGAATGGAATCTGAAACTCAACAGCCAAATTGACGGTCTGCATAGATTTGTATGAACAAGTATCTGTATTGCTGAGAATCTGGAAGTGTCTGCATAAATCTGTATAACTGGCAATGCCTCTGTGGGCGTATAACATGCATGCTCTCAATGATAATCATGTTCATGTATATATATATATAGGTCATAGTGCTGAGGAACGTTCAGCCCGATCCATAGCCCATTTAATAGTGCCGAGGAACGTACGACCCGATCCATATATCATATAATAATGCCGAGGAACGTATGGCCCGATCAATATATAATAATAATAATGCCGAGGAAAGTACGGCCCGATCCGTATATAAAAATAATGGTGAGGAATGTACGGCCCGATCCATATATTATAATAATAATGGTGCACCAGCTGATAAGGTGGTAATACGTATATAACACCTATCCATTTCCTCATACCCCATATACATATAATATAAACGTATATAACACCTTCTAGTCATGGGTCAATATGCATATGTATATGAATGCAATGTATAACTGAACTGTATACATAGAACTCTCGGAGTGACATAAGGTCATCTTACCTCTGTTGGACAACTTTGGAGTTAACATCATCAACATAAGAAATATCAAGACCCATGAATAGAAGGAACAGTCATACGGGCTATAGGAACATCAAAGACTAAAGTACACCTAGTGCTTCTAAGAGTAGAGTAATATGGAAGCTCGTTTAATCGCTTGTTGGCTCATAACATAGGATCATGCCAAAATAAAGAAAGAATAGCCATAACATACTTTATCGCCTTCTTAATCACTTAACCTTCTTCTTCCAAGTTCACAAAGTCTACCTTCAAGAGGAATGACACTAAGGTTAAGTCTAGGAAGCACGTTTAGGTTCAAATTAGAGCGACTAAGAGCTAATGAAAATTAGGCAGCACTTTCCCTATTTTATCAACTTTCACCAAATGACAAAAAACTCCCAAACAACAATAAAAACATCCATAATATCACAATCAACAAGTTATATTCAATTAAATCTCAAGATAACCAAAAATCCCCTTTTTAAGTTCACTCACAGTCATCTTCTTCATTACACCATCCATGGTTTCTCTACTTTAGTTCTTTTCCTCACTAAGGGGTACTAAACCTTTACATCAACTCAAACACAAGAATAAGATGGAAAAAATACCTTACAATCAAATAACTTCACCTCACTCAACTTCCTCCAAGCTCAAGTTCATCACAACTTTGAATAGAAACAAGAACCATCACCCTCCTTGGATTACCTTAAGCTCTTGATGTTGATCTTCTCTCTTGATGATATGGAAATATGTGGAGGGTTAGGGAACCTTCGAAATCTATCAAGAATACTATATAAAGGTAGGGAAATAAGTGAGAGAAGGTGGAAATGATTTTGGGATCGTTTGGGTTTTAAAAAGGTGGCCAAATCACACCCCGACAAATGTTGCGAAGAGTATACGGCTTAGCACACTTAGTGTGTGGCCACACACTCCACCTTTGGTCTGGGGAGATCTTGGGCAGTAATTAAAGCCATTTTGGCAAGTTGGCATGCAGTGTGAGGGTCATCACATTCAGTGTGTGACCCCACACTGCTCACTTTCTCCCGATTTCGCGAAAATAAGATCTTTCTGATTCGTTTGATCTCCAATCCTTATGGAACCTTCTTGGAACTTGTATAAAACTTCATTAAACATCTAAGGGGCCTTATATGTCTCTCTCAAGGTGATTATAGGCAAAGTATAGCTCAAAGGATACGAAATTTCCCATAACATGGCTCAACCTTAACTTTCTCCGACGAAATTACTTACTCAGCCTCAAATGCCTTTGGAATCTTAATTAGGATCGTCAAACATCCTTTGTAACCTTACAAGGGCTTCATGTCCACTTCAAGTTTACATTGTCATGTTCATAATGCGAGCGACACGAAATTCCAAGGTGTAACAACAACCTTCCCACCAAAGGATATTAATTTACCTTTCCAAGCCTGCAGTTTATCTCTAACATTTTTCAACATATCTTTATAGAACAATTTCTGTCTTCTTGCATGAAAAATGGGACATCCCAAATAGGTGAAAGGGAATTCTCCTTTAGTGAAGCCTGTTATTTGTTGCACCTCTTTAACCAACCCAACAACCACCTTCTTGTGCATGTAGTAACAACTCTTGTCAGCATTAATCTTGTGCCCAGATATTCTTTCATACTCATGCAGAATGAACATGATCTTCTGTAAAGAAACTTTGTCTACTGAAGCAAATATATTTCTATCATCTGCATATGAAAGATGATTCAAATTTGTGCTCCGTTTTGGCATCCCATAAACTATTAAGTTATCATGCTCAAAAAGAGAATTAAGAGCCTTTGATAAAAATTCTGCAACCAGAATAAAAAGAGCAGGAGATAGAGGATCTCCCTGCTTGACCCCTCTTGTGGAATGAAAAAAGCCAAAGGACTGCCCATTAATTAGTATAGAATACCAATTATTGGCAATCAATCTCCAAACCATATCCACATACATTTTTGCAAATCCCATCTTTCTCAGCGCTTGCACAAGAAAACTCCAGGACACCTTATCACATGTCTTTGCCATGTCCAGCTTGATGATCACATTAGCTGGTTTCCTTCCCTTTCTTATTTCAGCAACTAACTCTTGAGTCAGCAGGACATTTTTAATGATATTTCTACCCTTCACAAATCTAGATTGGTTTGTGGAAATTAAAGAAGGCAAAAACACTTCCTGCTTATCATGCATCAACCTGGATATAGCTTTATTAATAAAGTTGTTGAGACTGATTGGTCTTAGATCAGAAAAAGAATTGATAATAGACTTTTTTTGTAGGAGGACCAGGTTTGTATGAGTTACTGATTTTGGCAATGTATGACCCTCATAAAAACTTTTACACATTGTACACATCAGCTCCTACTATGTTCCAACATTTTTGATAGAAAACACCAGAAAATCCATCTGGGCCACAAGCACTATCCCCTGATAGTTGAAACATAACATTTTTAACTTCTTCAATAGTAGGCAATGCACAAAGAAGTCGGTTCTGTTCTTCACTTATTCTCTTAGGTATGAAGTCCAACAGGTTATATTCTAGTACTTCCCCTTCTTTAGAGAATTAGTTCTGATAAAAAGAAACAGCTTCACTAGCAATATCAACTATATTGTCAAGCCAATCTCCATCTAAATTCTGAATCCATGTATGCAACAACCTCTTTCTTCTACCTTTCACAAGACTATAAAAATATCTTGTATTTCTGTCTCCTTCAGAATACCATTGGATGCCTGCTTCTTGTCTCCAAAATTCTTCCTCAAAATGTATATATCTTTTGTGTTCAGCCTGTGCCAACTGCAGTACCCCGCTATTTTCTTATGTTGGTTCTTCTTCAAACAGTTGTTCTTTAATCCTAACTATATCCTCCTTTATTGTTAACTGCTTAAACAATCTCCAAAGGTATCCTTGCTCAATTTTGACAAAGCAGATTTCAAGCTTTTCATCTTAAACTTAAAAGTAAGAAAAAGATCACCCACAAAATCAGTTCTCCAATGTTGTTCCACCACTCCTGCAAATGTCTCATGCTCCAGCCAAAACTTCAGGAATCTAAAATGCTTTTGAAACTGAATTTGTTCTCCTGCTAAGAGAAGAAGAGGTGCATGATCTGATCCTATTCTTAGTAAATGCTCCATATTCAAGTTACTGAAACAATTCTGATATTGCTGATTGACTAGAATCCTATCCAATCTCGTGAACATGCAATCATGACCAGCCCATCCATTCCACCAAGTAAAAGGACTGCCTTTAAACTCTACTTCAGATAATTCACAAGAGTTCATGCAAAAGGCAAAGTCGTCATAGTCTGTTGGATATACTAGTAAACCTCCTATTTTTTCTTCCTCATGCATAATAACATTGAAATCTCCCCCTACCATCCAAGGCAAGTCCATAGAGCTTGCCAGTTGATAAATATTATCCCACATCACCATTCTTTCACCGGCATCACACTTTGTATCTACTATATTTAAAATCAAACACTTGCCACTATCCTGACACAACATCTTAATGGTCACTTGTTGATCAGTGTCCATTAGAACATCCACATCAATACCATTCAGTAACAAAAAACCAAATCTTTCCATTGCAGTTGTGATTAGCCATGTTCATACCTAATCTTCTCTTATGTCTGTCTATATGTCTGGATTGTTGGAAAGGCTCTAACAAAGCTATCAGAACAAACTTATGGTGTTTGTGCAACATCTGAACTCTGTGAAAAGCCTTATGAGTATTGACAGATCTGAAATTCCAAATGAGTGTTTTCATCATTGGGAAGTTGTTTTGTTTGCAGCGTTCATTTTTGGTAGAATCCTGAATGGTTGTACTTCTCCATCCTTGGATCCTGTTTGCATTTTTTTACCCTTAGCTTTAGCAGATTGAGTTTCACCCCTATGCTTATTCCTTCTACCTTTCTTTGAACTTTTAACTCCAACATTGACATTCATATCAACCACTTTTGACACATCAACTTTATGAGCCATAATATTTTCATCCTCCATGTTGCATGATTCTGTACTTTTGCATGCTACCTTCATCAAACCATTTTTCTCCTTGTTGTTATCCAAGCTATTAATATCATGAGAGACTAAAGCATGCAATTCTTTACGTGGATAATTCTTCTTAGAGACAAACATTATGTGAGTATTTTCTTTCAATACCAAAGTTGTGACTTCAGAAGCTTCCTTACTTTTACTATTGGACAACAGATAACTTCCAACAATAAGAGATTTAACAGTTGGGCTACCTGATACTTCACTCTCTTCAATTGTAACAGAAATATTAGATCCATCCTCCTTTGTTCTAAGGTCTTCCTGCTGGTGATCATCAATTGAAGATCTATTCACTTCTTCAACCTTATCAGGTTGTTCCATTGATTTCAGACCTTCAAGAATCAACTCTTTTTCCTTACTCTTGACCTGATCGTCCACATCTACTAACATTTTGAAAGTTATCTCCACATTAACCATTGTATCATTAATATCTTCCATAATAGGGTCATCAGGTTCCACATTGTCCACAACAGTCTCTAAATCAAACTGCATAGGGCTTGATGTAGGCATACAGTCATTACTTGAAACATCATCTACTTTTTCTTGCTCCTCTTCATTGGGCAAGTTATTTCCCTTCTCCTCTGAATCTTTGATATCAACACCTACCATGTTAGAATGATTTATCACTGCTTCTGAATCCTCCAAATGTCCCTTAATAGGTTCCCCATTATCACTCATATCAGTAATAGTAGTAGCTTGATTTACTAACTTTTTCTCTGTTTTCTCCACCTTATTACAACTATTACCCATAGAGGCATGGTTGATCTCCATTCCCATCAACCTTCTCTTCAACAATATTAGGATCTGCTACTTTAGCAACAATAACCCCACCTTCCTCACTAGCCTCCTTGGACTATGAATTTTCATCAGTAAGGTCATTAGTGGCATCTGCTATATATACAACATCATCACTAGCATTCTTCACTTCATCATTGTCCATGTGTACTCCATTGATTATAAACTCTTCTTTGTTGTCTGCACCTTATTGGTAGTGCTTTCCACCACCACTGCTCCTTCAACATCATTGGCTGTATGACTTGAATCAAATTTGTTCAGCACCCAACCCCTTGTATTCTGCTTTTTCTGAACTACTTCAGAACTACTTGTATTCTCCCGATTTTGCCGATCTTCCTCTACCAAATTAGCAAAAGCATCAAATTTATTTACTTTCTGGATTTCTTCATGTTGCTTGTGTCATGACCCAGCCCCGTGGGCCGCGACTGGTGCCCTTCTGGGACACCCCAAACGAACTCACACCCAGATCATCCTAATCAGACTCGTCCAATCTCAACGTACGTTATTCGAACTCAACATCGTAATCAGACATCTACCGAACACTTATCCTAAGCAGTCGCCCGTACAGATCAGACAAATCACAAATCAGAAGGAAGGCGGAATGTACATCGCCAAATTTCACACACACACATCAGAAGGGTGGCGGAATGCACATCGCCCCCAAATGCATACACACACATACAAATTCAGAGACCGACTTGGCCATAGTAGCGTACGGGCCACTTAAGATCGTAAAACAGACTCACATGCAAACACACCGGACCCACGACCCACAAATCTGACTACAGGCCTCTAGACAAAACAGAACATAAGAACATAGGACGGGACAGGGCCCCGCCGTACCCACTCATCCAAATATACAGAATACAGACACAACAAAAGAAATGTACCAAAAGTAGGCTCCGGATCAAGGGGAGCTTTCCAACACAGCAGAATGAGTAGCCTAAACTGGAGGACCACCCAAACGAGCTTCTGTACCTGCGGGCATGAAACACAGCCCCCGAAGAAACGGGGGTCAGTACGGGAGAAGTACTGAGTATGTAAAGCAGAAGGTACAGAAATCACAAACACAGCTGGAGTCAGAAAGAACAAACACACCAACATCGCAAACAAAGCAAACCTGTGCGGGAGGCGAACGTACAAATGCAAATCAAATCATGTATAGGGTTTAGGAACGTGGTCACCCCCCGACGCTGGTGCCACAACACATCATAACTCCAGAAGTTTTCAAATCTCCGTACAGTCTCCAGACACATCATATCACACACACATCATATCATCAGAACATATCAAATGCCATATCACATCATAACTCCATAAACGGTAACCGGCCCTATGGCGAGGTCTCGGAAACCGTAACACATCATAACTCCCGAATATATTATAGCGCGCAGGATCACAAAGTCGGCCCGGGTACCGACGAACGAAGTCATAGCAGACAGCACGAACAGAGTAGTGCCGAAACCATATGCATATTAAAAATAATTTGTCGGACTCAACATATCGTTTACATATAGGCAGATACTGACGCCAGAAGGCTCGGAGTAGGAATCGAATTGATAAAAGTAGGCATATAAAGGTTACGAAGTTCCAAACTGTCAAATTCGTAAGAAAACTGTTCATAAGTCATTTTTCCGGAATTCTCACATCATCCCAGAGTACAGAACATGCATTAGTGGCATAGGAAGTTTCAAACACATCCTTGAGTCATAAACAGAAGATTGCGAATCATAACAGACACAAGCGAATCAAACAAACCGAATAAGGGGAGCCTCGGGGCTCGCGGGCCCACCTCGGGTCAAATTGAGGCGGCGGACACAAATCACAGACTTTCGGCTCCATAGAGCCATCTACGAAAGTTTCGAAGGGTTTCGGACACAACAGCACAAGTTATGGAGGTACGAACATTCTTTTAACCAAAAGTGACAAAAAGGGGTTCAATCGCGCTGAGTGAATAGTGCTCGAACTTGAACTTCGATTTCCAAGAGCAGGGTTATTCCCGAGATTCCGAAATTTACCTAGTGGGTCTAGGACATGCCAAAAGAATGAGAGGTAGGCTTTACATACCTGGTTGGCGCCTTACGCTCGTCAAATCGCGATTCCCGTTTCGTCCAGAAACTGCAAATGGTCACTTTTACCAGTTACTATTCATGAGAGTTAGCATTTTCATCTTTGGGGCTATACTTGGCTACCGAAATTTCGGCAGCATTTCCCCTATAAACCTAACATCCCCGAGACTTGGCTCGGCTCAAAATACAACAACAACAACAACCCAAACATCATTACACAATACAAACCACAATCAAACCACACTAGCTTCAAAATTTCACCTTAATACATAAGTTGGTAATCCTATATTCAAACTTCACAATTCTAACTCATGTCCACATTATTGTATTCATTCATTCAAGATTATTCCTCCACATAACATACAAGTTCCAAACCATATACAAAGTTTCTCAAAATCCATTTCTTTCCCTATTTCATTTCAACCACCAAAAGTTACGACGAATATTCTAACTTGCGTCGTTTCATTCCAAATTCATCAACATCAACTATAAATCATATTTAAAGTCCTTAGTATCATAAATATACTATGATATATACAAATATACCAAAGGTATACTCTTTCCGATAACGTCCGAAATTATTTTCTAGCACCAACTCAATTCTTTAATCGATCCTTTACGACATAAAGATCACAACAACACATTATTCAAGCTAAACAAGATAAAATTCTTATGCCTTGCACTACATGGGACTCACGGCCAAACACACCCTTCTATATACACACACACCATGCACAAACACAACCTCATCCCACAATCTTCACACTAATCCAATCACTAACACATATATATCCATTTCATAACATTAAAACATAAAAATCTTACCTTTTTCTTGAATTTCCGACTTGTCGCAAACGCCGCCCTTTCGTCAAACTAATTGTATCACAACGAAGAGCACCTCGAACTCATCAATCATTACAAAAGAAACTAGGTGTTTGGATTAGAAACAAGGCCAAGGAATTCTTTTTTTTTTTTTTCTCCTTGTTCGGCCGAAACCCCCTTTCTCTTTGATCTTGTATTTTTTTTTTTTTGATTAACTTCTTGATAATTACCAAGTGCTTGATATATATCCACTCATAGGTCATGTGCATAGCACATGACCTTAATGAAATGGACTTGGGCTTGCCCCCCCCCCCCCCCCCCCCCCCTTGGCCGGCCACTTAACTCAATTGGGCCTCAATTTTTGTATTCCATTTTCTTAGCCCAATGCATAAAATGTCCCGTTTTGTAATTCCCGGAACTAATTTCTAAAATTCCAAATTTACCCTCGGCCTTCCCCGAGGTCTTGACATCAATGATTCCATAATCAACATGAGCATAGCAACTTGAATCAAATTATTTCCTCAACACACACAAGTCTTATTTATTTTCTTGATTTCCCGTTATACGAAAATACGGGACATAACATTCTCCCCCCCTTAAGAACATTCGTCCTCGAATGTTGAATCGAACTCATGGGTGTCGTACTACTCCGGGAGGGTTCTCTTGATGGTTGTCCTTTATTGATTTCTCCGACATGTCTTCTTTACCAATACTAGGGTAGATATTTCACATCACTGACTCAAATACCTTCATAATACCTTTTCTCATACTCTACGTAACCACCGAACTCTGCACTATATTCTTGTAAGGGACGGACACTTTCCAGACATCATCGTCAATATCATCTTCTTTTCACACTCCTGAGTTTCCTTACCACATCGTCGTACTCTCACTTTACTTCATATCAGACACTTCATGCCAAACAGATTCAGAACTAAAACCGAACGGATTCGTAATCGGAGGCAGACATACTCAACTATGGCGGATGGATTCGTAGTCGAAGTCAGAGGTACAAAAGTGGGTCAACCCACTCTGAGATCAGGGTCAGACATACAAAGGCGTATCAGACGAATTCGTAAGCAGAATCAAACACACGAAGGTATACCAAACAGATTCACAATCAAAGTCAGACGTACGGACTCATATCGGACAGATCCGAAATCAGAATCAAGTATACAGGATTGTTTCATACAAAGTCGTGACCAGTCAAACCGAAGTGTATCGAACACACACGCGGTCAAAATCAAACGCACCGAAGCATATCAGACGGATTTATGTCCAGAGTCAGACCCACGGAGGTGTGCCAGACAGAAACGGATTCAGAATCAAACGCACAAAAGGTTCATCGAACAGGAACGTAGTCGAACTTAAAAATATAGAGGCGTACTAGGCAGAGCCTCATCGGAATCGGAAGTGCAGAAGCACAGCAGATAGAATGTCAAATTAGAATCAAATCGTTCATATTAAGGCTCTAAAGATTCATGAGACTTTCCCTTTATTGGTAAACTTATTCACCAAGTTGTCACACAAATTACCTTGCGTCTCGCGTATCGAGTCTTTCAAGGATTCTATTTATTCACACTGCTTACCTTTTATTTATCACAACATTAGTTGCCGGGGCTCGGCTCTTAGCCCACATGGCACTGAATGGAAATCATACACACACATACACATACATATACACATACACACGTTTACTCATACCTTACCGGCGAACATCTCTGGCTGTTATTCAAATTCGTTCAATTTCCCAAGAGGTGTTGTATCCTTTCCTTTTCGCCCATTTAGTCCGCCTCGTTCCGCGCGACTCTCGAAAGGGCACTAATTATTCTCCACACATTCTATTCACCTTTGGTTACCCCAAATTCCCATTTACGTTAATCATACTTACACTTATGAAAAACTTTGCATTACTTCCCAGGGGGTCACCCATCCCAGAATTGCTCTGGCTTGAGCACGCTTAACCCCGAAACTTTCACGCATTTTGATGCGTTAGGGCTGATATAATTCCATCAATTGCCTCGCACAACCTTTGTCACGTAATTTTAGGCCAAACGGGGTCTTACCAAATTTTTCGGAAATTTTTCGTAGCGGGTCCCACTGTGTCCCAAAGAGGTCGTTAGCTTTTCTGGCTGTGAGGTCTATCGTTCTAGTTTTCCAATCCCATATATTTTCCTCCCACATGCACAGATAACTGCCTCGGATATTTTCATTAATTCGGATTCTTACCTTACCTTTACTGACACACACAAAAAGTATATCGCATAATACTGAGGTACAAACCTACCATTGCACATATTCATTAAACAAAAAGGTTAGTAATATACCTGGGTCTGTGTCTGGGGGTGCCTCTGGGTCCCGACGACCGGTCAAAGCGTAGATGCGGTTCGAGGGACCGCTAGAATCTGAAGCCCCACCTCGGCCTCTACCGCGGCCCGCTGGTGCTGGCATACCTCGCCCCGTAGAGCGCGTGGCCTAAGGGGTAGATGACGAACCAGCAACGGATCTCATCGGCGGTGCTGCGCTGCCGGAACCGCCTGCCCACGGACAATCCCGCATGATATGGCCCTGGCGGCCGCAAGCAAAACAGGCCCCCGTGGCCCTGAAGCACTCCCCTGGGTGCGATCTTCCGCAATACGAACACTGGGGTATGGGTGGCCTAGACTGACTGGGACCCCTGCTCGACTGAGGACCTGGGGCTCTGGAACTCTGGTCTGCCCTGGACGGTCCTGCTCCATCAAACCTCTTACCAACAGACTGTGTGTCCCGGCCTGACGGAGGAAAGTACCCGCTGGACTGATACTGAGGCTGCCCGCTCCGGGAATCTCCAGAATACCCCGCTGATCTGGCCCTCTTGGGCCGTCTCCCATCATACTCTCGGCTGGGCCGATCTGCTCGGTGCCGGTTCTCCATCCCCTGGGCGTAGGCCTGTAGACGGGCAATGTCCATATCTGTCTGCAATGACACCGCCATACACCCGTCAATCAAGTAACGATCCAGCCCCATAACATATCTATGCATCCGATCTGTCATATCTGCCACCACGGCAGGGGCATACCGGGCCAGGGAATCAAACTCCAAATTATATTCACGGACGCTCTGACCCCTCTGCTGCAGATGCAAAAACCGATCAGCTCGCTCCCGTCGTAACTCTGGGGGCAGGAAGTGGCGGGTGAAAGCAGTCACAAACTGATCCCACATAGCTGGAGGAGCACCCTCACCCCGGGATAGCTCCCAAGTCTCATACCAATGCGCGGCAACATCCCGAAGTCTATGCGAAGCTAGCTCAACCGACTCGGTCTCTGACGCCCTGACCAAGTCTAATGCACGCCGCATCCCCCGAATGAAGTCATGGGGGTCCTCGTCGGGCTTAGACCCGAAAAACTCTGTAGGGCCGCATAACAAGAACTCCCGAACTCTCAGGCTGTCCCGCCTGTCCTCATCATCATCGTCCCTCCGCCCGCGCCTGCGAGCCTGTCCGGCTACAATCGTGGTCAACAACTGTACAGCCTCCCTCAGGGTCCTATCCTCCGCCCCTGGCTGAGAAGCTGGAGTCTCAGGAGCGGGTACACGGACCTCTGGAGCTGCTGAAGGTCCCGTTCCAGGCTGTACTAATGGGGGTGTAGCAGACCCCTCAGAATGAGGTGTAACCTCAGGCAAATCATAAACATGAGCCCGAGTAGCCCGTTGTGCCTGACTGGTCTCTCCCACCTTTGCCTTGCCCTTCTGGGCCGCCGTTGCCTTCTTCGGAGGCATCACTGCAAACACAACAACGGGTCAGATCAGAATGACCCTATTAACACAGCTCTATCGCACGATCTAAGATTCCAAAGAAAGGGCAACACAACATCCTAGATGTCCTGTAGCTCCCTGTTTATAGATGTGGTGCACAACACATCGATAAACAAGACTCTACTAGACACGGCCTGTAGACATTCCGAGGACAAACCGCTCTGATACCACTTTTGTCACGACCCAGCCCCGTGGGCCGCGACTGGTGCCCTTCTGGGACACCCCAAACGAACTCACACCCAGATCATCCTAATCAGACTCGTCCAATCTCAACGTACGTTATTCGAACTCAACATCGTAATCAGACATCTACCGAACACTTATCCTAAGCAGTCGCCCGTACAGATCAGACAAATCACAAATCAGAAGGAAGGCGGAATGTACATCGCCAAATTTCACACACACACATCAGAAGGGTGGCGGAATGCACATCGCCCCCAAATACATACACACACATACAAATTCAGAGACCGACTTGGCCATAGTAGCGTACGGGCCACTTAAGATCGTAAAACAGACTCACATGCAAACACACCGGACCCACGACCCACAAATCTGACTACAGGCCTCTAGACAAAACAGAACATAAGAACATAGGACGGGACAGGGCCCCGCCGTACCCACTCATCCAAATATACAGAATACAGACACAACAAAAGAAATGTACCAAAAGTAGGCTCCGGATCAAGGGGAGCTTTCCAACACAGCAGAATGAGTAGCCTAAACTGGAGGACCACCCAAACGAGCTTCTGTACCTGCGGGCATGAAACACAGCCCCCGAAGAAACGGGGGTCAGTACGGGAGAAGTACTGAGTATGTAAAGCAGAAGGTACAGAAATCACAAACACAGCTGGAGTCAGAAAGAACAAACACACCAACATCGCAAACAAAGCAAACCTGTGCGGGAGGCGAACGTACAAATGCAAATCAAATCATGTATAGGGTTTAGGAACGTGGTCACCCCCCGACGCTGGTGCCACAACACATCATAACTCCAGAAGTTTTCAAATCTCCGTACAGTCTCCAGACACATCATATCACACACACATCATATCATCAGAACATATCAAATGCCATATCACATCATAACTCCATAAACGGTAACCGGCCCTATGGCGAGGCCTCGGAAACCGTAACACATCATAACTCCCGAATATATTATAGCGCGCACGATCACAAAGTCGGCCCGGGTACCGACCAACGAAGTCATAGCAGACAGCACGAACAGAGTAGTGCCGAAACCATATGCATATTAAAAATAATTTGTCGGACTCAACATATCGTTTACATATAGGCAGATACTGACGCCAGAAGGCTCGGAGTAGGAATCGAATTGATAAAAGTAGGCATATAAAGGTTACGAAGTCCCAAACTGTCAAATTCGTAAGAAAACTGTTCATAAGTCATTTTTCCGGAATTCTCACATCATCCCAGAGTACAGAACATGCATTAGTGGCATAGGAAGTTTCAAACACATCCTTGAGTCATAAACAGAAGATTGCGAATCATAACAGACACAAGCGAATCAAACAAACCGAATAAGGGGAGCCTCGGGGCTCGCGGGCCCACCTCGGGTCAAATTGAGGCGGCGGACACAAATCACAGACTTTCGGCTCCATAGAGCCATCTACGAAAGTTTCGAAGGGTTTCGGACACAACAGCACAAGTTATGGAGGTACGAACATTCTTTTAACCAAAAGTGACAAAAAGGGGTTCAATCGCGCTGAGTGAATAGTGCTCGAACTTGAACTTCGATTTCCAAGAGCAGGGTTATTCCCGAGATTCCGAAATTTACCTAGTGGGTCTAGGACATGCCAAAAGAATGAGAGGTAGGCTTTACATACCTGGTTGGCGCCTTACGCTCGTCAAATCGCGATTCCCGTTTCGTCCAGAAACTGCAAATGGTCACTTTTACCAGTTACTATTCATGAGAGTTAGCATTTTCATCTTTGGGGCTATACTTGGCTACCGAAATTTCGGCAGCATTTCCCCTATAAACCTAACATCCCCGAGACTTGGCTCGGCTCAAAATACAACAACAACAACAACCCAAACATCATTACACAATACAAACCACAATCAAACCACACTAGCTTCAAAATTTCACCTTAATACATAAGTTGGTAATCCTATATTCAAACTTCACAATTCTAACTCATGTCCACATTATTGTATTCATTCATTCAAGATTATTCCTCCACATAACATACAAGTTCCAAACCATATACAAAGTTTCTCAAAATCCATTTCTTTCCCTATTTCATTTCAACCACCAAAAGTTACGACGAATATTCTAACTTGCGTCGTTTCATTCCAAATTCATCAACATCAACTATAAATCATATTTAAAGTCCTTAGTATCATAAATATACTATGATATATACAAATATACCAAAGGTATACACTTTCCGATAACGTCCGAAATTATTTTCTAGCACCAACTCAATTCTTTAATCGATCCTTTACGACATAAAGATCACAACAACACATTATTCAAGCTAAACAAGATAAAATTCTTATGCCTTGCACTACATGGGACTCACGGCCAAACACACCCTTCTATATACACACACACCATGCACAAACACAACCTCATCCCACAATCTTCACACTAATCCAATCACTAACACATATATATCCATTTCATAACATTAAAACATAAAAATCTTACCTTTTTCTTGAATTTCCGACTTGTCGCAAACGCCGCCCTTTCGTCAAACTAATTGTATCACAACGAAGAGCACCTCGAACTCATCAATCATTACAAAAGAAACTAGGTGTTTGGATTAGAAACAAGGCCAAGGAATTCTTTTTTTTTTTTTCTCCTTGTTCGGCCGAAACCCCCTTTCTCTTTGATCTTGTATTTTTTTTTTTTGATTAACTTCTTGATAATTACCAAGTGCTTGATATATATCCACTCATAGGTCATGTGCATAGCACATGACCTTAATGAAATGGACTTGGGCTTGCCCCCCCCCCCCCCCTTGGCCGGCCACTTAACTCAATTGGGCCTCAATTTTTGTATTCCATTTTCTTAGCCCAATGCATAAAATGTCCCGTTTTGTAATTCCCGGAACTAATTTCTAAAATTCCAAATTTACCCTCGGCCTTCCCCGAGGTCTTGACATCAATGATTCCATAATCAACATGAGCATAGCAACTTGAATCAAATTATTTCCTCAACACACACAAGTCTTATTTATTTTCTTGATTTCCCGTTATACGAAAATACGGGACATAACAGCTTGGTGCTGTTATTTTGATCTTTCACATCAACCTTGTTCTTATGTACTTCACTTTGCTCAAAATTATTCTTCTTAATAAGCTCCCCAGGATTTGTAACTACAACACCACTAGACAAAACCTTTAGAACAAATTTTTGTGCTAATCTTCCTCTATATCTCCTATTATAACCATGATTATACCTCCCTTCATGGTTTTGTTTCGCTGGCTGCTTCGTCTGAAGATCATGGTTATCTAATGGTTTATCCATGCTAGGACTAGCAACAACCTCCTCCTCCTCTAACTCTGGATACAACAGTCTACATTCAGCATTTGAGTGTCCTTGTAACATGCATTAAGTGCAGTGTCTAGGTAGATAATCGTATTGGATCTTCACTGTGACTTCTTTGATAACCTTAGTATCATCGTCCTCAATTTACATCATCAGAAACTTTGGTTAATCAGTTATTAAGTCAACTTGAACTTTAACCCTCGCACAGTTTAGCCTTGTTTTGTTAACAGTAGCCAAGTCTACCTGCACAGGTTTTCCAACACTAGATGCCAACGTAAAAAGTGACCCCTTCACAAAATAAGTGGGCAACAAGCTTGGAAACGAAATCCAAGCCATGGCTATGGATGTTTCTTCATCTATTTTAAAGTTGGAATCATAGATCAAGGGCCTCATTTGATAAGAACAACCATCCCTCGACTTCAACCAAAAGGCAGGTTTAGAAGAAATAGTGATAAAATCTTCCATTAACGTGCATCGTATCAAAACATGTCAATTTCTAAAAAACCTTACTGTACATTTACTCTTTGCACCACATTGTTTAGGAATGATGGTTCTCCGTTCTTCCAACTCGGGCCAACCATTTGAAAACTCACCAATAATGGCATATTGCAAGTTTTCAATCATTTCCATTCAAGCCACTTCATTCGACGTCCACTTCACATACAGAATGCCATCAACGTATGTTACTTTGTTCTGAGGGATTGGTTCACAATGCATTAATGAAGAAGACTCAGCAGCATGTAGTACACTTTGAGCAAATGAGATATTAGGGTTTGATGAAGGATATGGGAGAGAAGGTAAGGTTGTAGGTCTTTTCGTGGAAGGTAATGCAAGGAAGTGGTCATGGGAGACGATATCTAGAGGCTGGCAAGCCGCCGTGGATGGCTGGCCAATAGCCGACATAGCCATGGAGGCTATACTAGGTTTAGGGTTTACATAGGAGAGAAGAGAGAAGAGAGCTTTGAATCCATGCTACCCTGGTGGCAAAGCAGTCCAGTTTTAGTTTATATAGTCTAAAGTGGGCTTAAGGCCCAAAATGATTCCTTAATTTATCTCATCGAAGCCAAAAATGATCCTTTTTCGTCCAAAGGGGCTTATGGCCCAAAACAAATGCCATTATCTAACCCAAATCTTTTAACTTCGTTCACATAACCAAATTCCAGATTTTGACTTACGCCTTTTCCTTGTGAAAAATCCTGAATTTCGCTAATTTCGTGCAAGTACTTATAATAATCGTGTTTGTTTTCAAAAAAAAAAAGTTTAACGACTACACGAATTTCCTAAGTTCTAAAACATTTGGGTTCAAATAATATCAAGCATTCTTGTTTACATATGCAAATACGTACAAAAAGAATAAAAGAGGAAGAGTTATGCAAGTGAGCCTACTGAAGCCCACTAGTTACAATTTTCATCCATGGTGGGGCCTTCTATGCATTTTATTTGCCGGACTCAATGAATGAAGTGATTTGGGCCTCAGGCCCAACAGGTTCAAATATAAGGAAATGGCCTGCGACATTTGATCCCATGCGAACACAAAAAAATGGAAAAGAAGAACTATGGTTAGAGAGCACCTAGACTTAATTATTAATAATAATGCTTAAGAGTATACATACAACATAGTCACATATATACATGTATATGAACAAGCAATTAATTAGAGCAAAGCACACCCAAGTTCATTTAAGAGAAAAAACAAAACTGAGGCAAACATGGCCATTTAAAGAAATATAATTGCAGGACCATTTTACAGTTATAGACTAAGTGTATTAAGGAATTAAGGGGTTGCAAGGTAGTTATATTAATCAATCTTTCCTTACATAGATATTTTATGAGCATAAGCGTTTAAACATATCCAACACATAATCAGATGAACATCCTTAGTTTACATCAGGTTTATAACCAACCACATTCAGACTCAAAATCTAGGTGATGGTGCAAGCTAACATATTCTACCTTCATACAATCCTCATGGACATACCACAAATTGAAGCAGATATAGCAGTGTCTCAACCATCCCAAATACTAGAGTTTATAGAAGATTTATGTTCATAATGTATAAGTAGTCATCACAAAAACCAAACAAGTAGGCTCAAGCACATAGCAAGTTTAGTAAAGGGCAGTTACTATTTCACTTACATCATTCTTTGAATTTAGGCAAGAATATCCCAACAACAGAGTCATGCTTTACCTAAATGGGACACATAGAACCATGCAAGGAAACCGGATCATCACCCTTAGACTATACATTAATGATGGGAAAATCATTTACATAGGGACATAAATGGTCACAATTACATACAAGACATGCTTTTTATCTCAAATGGTCACTGAGAGGTCCAAACAAGTAAGGGATATATTAAGTAAACTCACAGATAACTCAAGCAGCCATGGATAATATTAAATGAGATATGCAGGAACATGAGACAAGTGGATAGACTTCCATTAATCAGGTGACATTTTATTGGGGGGGGGGGGGGGGGTTTGAAACAAGCAATTCATACTAATCTTTAATATGCAACTGAAGCATGGAAACAAATAGGTGTGCTCATAAGACATGCTAACTCAATTCAAGGCTGTTCAAATACTCCTATACTAAGTCAAATGGAAATGGATCTCAAGTAAATACATCAAATGCCTTTGAGGCCATTTCAAACTTTTTTTATATGTAAAACTTCACATGTTTAAGTCATACTCTCATTTTTTGACTCTTGATTAGGCTAAGACTGCTAATATGCCAATTAGTTCTAAATCAGAGGATGAACATGGCCTTTAAAGTATACAAATGACAATGAGAGTTTATTAGTAATGTTAAATGCTAGGGAACTGAAGATAAAACACCTTAAATATCCTACTCTTATATGCTTTAAACTAATCCTTATCCGGGATCTAAACATATGATCACATAGGCTGCCAATGACACTTCAAAGGGATAGGATAAGCACATGGTTACAGATAAAGGGGTGTTAAGCTAGCTTAACAAGGGACGGGATGACATGCTTACACAACAGATGAACCAAAAAAAAAAGAAGCAAAATAGACTACAAACAGGCATGGAACTTGTCCAAACTAATCATGCTCAACAACCTTAATCTAAAACTAGGCACCTATCAAGACTGAGTCCACAAAAGATCAAGTAGGCATTTAACTACACTATAATGGACTGAAACAAAGTAATCTTCCACCATCAAAGTCATTTAAATTCTAGTTAGTAAATTAACCTAGGCAGCCAAATCATATTTTAGCACAAGGTGGTGCCTAGGTTGGACTAAACAGAACTCAACATGTGCTAGGGCCTTAGTTGAAGTTTAACAGGCATATGAACATGCTTACACATTTAAATCAGAACCTAACATCATTATATTAGACTGAAACTACAACCAAACAACATATTGTCCTAAACAATAAAAAAAATTACAAAAACAAACAAGCTAAGCTGAAATTAATAACAAGAACTTAACTAAAACAACCAACTAAGCACAAAAATAACCAACATAATCTAAAGGAACTTAAACTAAAACAACAAATAACCATGAAATAACTAACATGATCCAAAGGAACTTCACTAAAATAGCAATTAAAGAAAAAATAACTAAGATAACCTTAAGGAAAAAGAAATTACCTTTTGTAGAGGTATCCTTGGCCGAGAATGGAGCAGCTAGGGCCTTCTCCTCCTTCACACCCCACAGCCACGAACCACAAAATGAAAACACTAATGTTTTCATTAAGAACAAACTAATATTTAAATTAGAAGGGGTATTGAGCGAATCAAAACCCAAAGTAATCGTGTAAGAATAGTGTAAAACGAAAAATGGGTTCTTCCTGAGGTTACACAAGTATATCTGTTGAAGTCTCTCTCTTAAATACTAGAAATTAGGGTTGTTTATATAGATTCCCCAAATTCTAGGGTTTGCAGATTCAACCGATGTGGGACCAAGACAGCTGGTAGGGGGGGGGGGGAATTCCTCCATTTCTTAATCAACCAATCACAAACGTGTATGTGAAATCGAATCAAACAAAGACCATTAAAGAAAATGTAGATAAAGTATTGAAGAGGGGCAACCTCACCTCTTTGAAGGTTCAATGGTTGAAATAGGGTGAGAGAGAATGTTCTACCCTAAATAGACGAGCATAACCTGGGCAAAGCAATCGTACTCTGCTCCGATGCTAATTTCGGCAAAAACTCAAAGAGAGGTAGAGGCGGCAACTCTTAGGGTTTTGACGCTTTTCTTCTTGTAGAAAAGTGTCACGACCCGTCTAGGGGCCGTGACGAGTACCCGATACTTGTACCGAGCACCCCTTATCTATCATTTTGCCTTTACCTCTTAGCAAGCCGTATGAACAGTGCCATATCTTTTTTTTTTTTGAACATTAACATTAGTAGCGTCATTATGAACATAGACTAGTAAACTTCGTTATCACTTTATACAACAACATTAAAATGCCAACACACCATATATCTAACTGTACTTGACTGACTGGGCATATCTGTCTACGAGCCTCTAGACATAGTACACTTATACATAGAAAGGGCCGGGTACTGCCGTGCCCGAATATACATACACAAAATAGTACCGCAGAAGTGAGTCTCCGAAACAACTGGAGCGCTGTCAAGGGCGGCTGGTAGAGCTTCTAGGGATCAAATCCACCTGTCTGCTGTCCTGCGCGGCATGAAACGCAGCGTCCACAAGAAGGGACGTCAGTACGAATAGTGTACCGAGTATGTAAGGCATGAATAGTAGCATACGGAAAGTATAAAATGGAAATAACGACATAAGAGAATAATAACACATGTCCTGAGGTAGAAACATAACCTGTATATATATATACCCTTGGCAGGTGCTATGCGTACTTAGCTTTCCTTTAAGAATCTTTCCTTGTTCATATACATATACATATAAAATAGGACATCTCATATTGCCGAGGCGTCGGCAGCCGATCCATTTAACCATAAATATACACATCCCGCGTCCGGGCATCCCGCGTCCGGGACGATATCATATCATGTAATGCCAACTGATCAGGTGGATATGCGTTCATAACGCTCTGCCCTTACCTCCATTTTCCCCGTATACACATGCATATATCATGTACATATATCAGCGTCTATAGCGCTCTAGCTCTTTTATCATATACATATATGTGTGTCGTGTAGGTACATCAGCGTCTATAGCGCTCTGGTGCTTTTATCATATACATATACGTGTATCATGTGCATGTATCAGCGTCTATAGCGCTCTAGCTCTTTCGTCATGTGCATGTTTTAAAAATATATACACATATCTTACATACATTTACATGTCTTATATGCATTTACGTATCCTATATACATATGTCTCATAGGCACGCAGGAAAGCCCAAAGAAGAATCATGTTGTCATCGGAGTGACGTAAGGTCGGTGACCTCCAATTATATTATAGAATACTCGTGATCGCTTTGTCTCACCTTGAAGGAACGAGTATTTTAAAAGTGAGACTACCAACGGGGAATAATATTAAAGTAAACGTAGAATGAAATCGGGGCATCATAGATGACAGTTCATAGACTTTGAAATCTTTTAGAAAATAAAGTCATAGCTAGGAAATATAAATAAGATTCAAAAATTAGTTTATCATTTTCATGTTTACATAAGATGCTTAGCTTAGTCATCTTAGTCATAGAGTCGTTCCGGTAGTACGTATCATAGGCATATTCTCTTATCTAACATCATTGTTATCATTATCGTCATGGAAGTGCCCTCGTTAGAGGAGTCATAGTATTTATCATTTGGTAACGAAATCGGGATCAAAGGTTCCCTTTGGATTCACTTCAAGTAAGTCAAGCAAGACTGTAAGGAAAAATCCGAGAGTAGCGGGCCCACCTCGGGCCGGATGGGGTGACGTATATGATTTACATATATTACGTGTCATGTCATTACTTGTGAGGGTCCTAGGGTAATCGGGTCCCACTTATGCAAGTTCTAGGGGTTTAAGAGGTCTTTCCATTATTTGCACACTTTCTAGTTCAATTCTATTGAACAAAAAGTGGAAAAATTTGGATGCACATTCCGGGGAAGAGAGTTGTCCCCGAGGCGCGTACCCAACTTATTACGTCTAAGACATGCCATAGAAAGAAGGGTGAAACCTTACATACCTCTTTCCGCTTCTTTTGCTATTCCGAATTCAAGCTGGAAATCCGCCAAAATCTGCGATTTGGTCACATTTACCCAAACTTTCATTAGGGTACTTAGAGTTAGAATCTTAAGGAAACACTTGGCTACCGAAATTTCGGCAGCATTTCCTCTGTAAATACACCATCCTCAACATTTACCTAGCAAGTTTTCAATCAACAACAACCCGGGAATTCAAACCCGGCCAAACTATTAACATAACTCAACCACACTAACAATTTCCATATTCAATCCAAGATACATTATAACAACTTAATCAATTTACTACTTCTTTCAAAACCTTCCAACTCCAATGAAAACAATAACAACCTTATAATATATATTCTAACAACACCATACTAATATCATTATCATCCATACATGTAAGAACATAATATTCAATTTACATAATCTTCCAAGACAAGCCTCCAACTACTAATATTTCACTAAGCTCATTACGCTTTTGTTTGCAATATAAAATCCACAACACAACAACCAACATACTAAATAAAACTTGCTCACCATGCATTCATGATTCACCAAATATACACGGCTATACATGTGATATACAACTCACCGCCACATAACTATATTCTTGGTATTCATGAATTTCACTCACTTTTGCACACTACAACATGCAAAAATATCCATAACATGTAAAAAATAAGTTCTTACCTTCTTCCTTGATCTTTCACTTAGCTAAGTCTTGCAACTTGCTAGAATATGAATTTTTCTTGCTCCAAAGACCACTCCACCTTGCTAGGAATCCTGTAATTGGTAGAAAATAATTTTTGAAGAAATTTTTGTCAAATTTCTTGTCAATTTTTGCACTTGGCCGAAATTGCCTTGGAGATTTCTCCTTCTTTCCTTTTTCTCAAGTGTTCTTGAAGTTTCTAAATGAGATATGACTCATTAATTGATCCTTTATATTAATTATCACATGGATAATTAATAAAATCATGGGCTTGGGCCATGTTGGCCGGCCATCCCTCACAAATTTGGGCCTTATTATTATTATTATTTGTTTTTTGGGCCAACCCGGTTGGTCCCGAGTTGGGCTAGCCCACTGACCTTTCGACCTTAAAACGTCCATATCTCCTTGTACCGACGTCACCTGGGGACCCACGACCTATGGTTGGAAAGCTAATTCAATTATCTACAACTTCTATTTCTTGGTAATTTTCCAAATTCCAAACTTATAATACTTTTTTTCCCCTAGAAATCAGATCACCCGAAAACGTTTTCTTAAAAATATTCATTTGGAGGACTTCCACTTTGATTTGGCCCAGGGGTCCTTCTTGAGTAGTGTTTAACTTCACATATGTGATTCATATGACTTTTCAGATGTCCCAAAAAAATCTCGATATGTGGGCCCCACCTCAGCAAATAATCTGACGTTCAAAAATACGGGATATAACAAAAAGGGACGTTTGGTCTGTTCTTCAAACATAAAAGGGGTCGCTTTGGTTGTGGACCGGGTCACGACCATTGGGTTGGACTTGGCCTTTTTTTAAAAAAATGAAAATAAAAGGGGGGCGGGGTTGATATATGCGATAGACATGGATATACATATATATCCATGTATACTCATGTATATGTGGGTATATAGGAAGGAGTAATGAGCTTATATACATGGTATACATGGGTATACATGCATATTCATGTGTTCTCGTGTATACACGTGTATATAGGGAGGGGAAAATGTGACATTTTGAAAATAGCCACAATTTGAAATTTTTATAAACATTTCAATTATGGCCAAACTTGACCAATTAATCAAATTAAAGACACGGCTAATTGTATAAAAGGACTTAAATTGCAATTATGGCCTTAATTGATTTAAACCATGATATTGGCTATTTTAATTATGGCCTTAATTAACTGGCAATTGATTATTTCAATTGTAGCCGCAATTAATCACTTAATAAACAATTTTCAAATATAACCTCAATTAAGCATCTAATCAATTATGATTAATTCAAAAATTACAAATGCAAGTTGATTATGCAAAGTTAAAAATTGAGAGGTAAAATGATTGTTTACTTAATTAATCAAATTTCTTGAATCAAACAGAGTAAAATATTTGTCCATTTGACACTTGATAATTTAAACAATTAATTGAATAAATGTTTTGAGTTATTTTTTGATTAATCTTGACAATTACTTTAATATTAATAGTAAAAATATGTAAATGATTTTAAATGACTTACAATATGTATTCGAAGTCATTTTGCCAGATGAAATGGCAAAATATTATCAAACTAATTTGAAAAATCATTTTGACTTATAGAAAATACATATTTCACCTCGTTTGAGATTCAAGAACCCTGGGTAATTAAAATAAATTATTGGAGGTCAAAAATTAGGTGTCAACAAATACTTCCTGTTAAGAATAGTGAATCAACTGCTTACTGAGATCATAATTTGTGGCCTCAGGCCTAAGTATACGTATACATTATTGTGGCCTTAGGCCCAAAACACAGGTGTTCAACATTAAACAATTTATATAAAAAAACTGAGAATCATGCTAAAAAGTACAATATTGACATCCTGAGTTTTGACTCACTGAGACATATATTCATGAACTGATTATGAGACCTAAAGCTTTAACCATTTATAAACATGCTGAGTATTCTAGTGTTATATCCCATGTTTTGTGCATTCGAAAAATTAGAAATGAGTTTGACTTGAAAGAAATAAGGCTATGTTTATTTTATCTAACATATGTGTGTGATATTTATGAGAAATATTGTTGCGGTAATACGGAGGAAGGCCAAGGGCAAAATTTGAAATTTTGGAAATTAGTTCGGGAATTACAAAATAAGATTTCTAATGAATTAGGCTCAAAACTAATAAAAGAAAAATGAGGCCCAAAGTGAGGGGGTGGCCGGCCATAGCCCATTAAGAGGAGCCCAAGCCCATGTTTTAGTTCAAGTCATGTGATGATTAAATAAATGAAGGGACCATTGTTCATTCTAGACTATTCTTGAAAACAAAAGAAAGAGCAAGAACAAAGGGAGAGGGTTTCGGCCCCTTCAAGAAAAAGAGAATTTTTTTCCAAGCTCTTCAATCTTCATCCGAAAATTTGTTTCTTCATGTATTTCTACTAACTCAAGGATGCTCTTCAACATGGTACAATTTTTAAGGCAAGAAAGTGCTTGTGTTGGCAAGTGGAAGTTTGAAGAAAAAGGTAAGATTTCTATTCTTTGGTGTTATGAAATAAGTATATATGTTATGATGATGAGAATTGGATGAGAATTATGGAGTTGTGATGTGTATGTGTCTAGCCGTGTGTATGTGTGAAGTAGTGCATGGTCGTGTGCCATGGTGATGAAGGGAGGAGATGAATTAAGTTCCATTTAGTTTGTTAGTTGTGTTGTTGTGGTGTTTGTGATGTAAATAAGGGTTTAATGAATCAAGTTGGTATTGAAAATGGTTGTGGGTTGTTATGGGAAATTATGTGATTTTTATATAATTTTTATATAATTATGGAAGTAAGATTCTAAGTGTGGATTATTGTTGTTGGTTATGAATTTGTAAGTAGAAAAATGTGTTGTGATGGTTTTGTCGCTTTTGTAGGAGTTTCGGATGGAATATGGAATTGGCAGAAACACTTGAATTCATGAATATTGTTTGGAATGCTATGGAAATATGTTTGAATAATCTTGAATTAGTTAATGGATATGGAAAATGTCTATATTAGTTTGATAGTGTGAAGTTGGAATGGAAGTCGTTGAACTATGAAGAAAAGAGGACTATTTATGTTATAGTGCGTTTTCTGGTAATTGTTGGTGTTGTTGGATTGTTGGGTTGTTGTTGTTGATAAATTGAGCCGAGCTAAGTCTCGGGGATGCTATATGTATAGGGGAAATGCTGCCAAAATTTCGGTAGACAATATGAATTTAAGTTTGAATTCATAAAAGCTTGGAACGTATATTTGGCAACTATGATCAATTGTAGATTTTGGACGAAACGGGGATTGAGTTTGGACGAGCGTAAGGCGCAAGTGAGGTATGTAAAGCTATCCCTTTTCTTCTCTTGGCATGTCCTAGATGTACTAGGTTTGAGTTTGAACCTCGGGGATCATTCTATTCATAGAAATCCGAGCTTACTTTTAGCACTATTCCATTCAGTGAAATTGAATTAAAACTTATGCTTTGTTGAAAAGAAATGTTCAAACATTCGTAACTTTCGTAAACATGATCGAATCACCCCTAAGCTTTCATGGTTGATTCCATAAGGTCAAATGTCTGTAAAATTTGTACGCCGCCTCGACTTGGACCAAGGTGGGCCCTCTAGCCCCGAGTCTCCTTCGTTGCCCTAATTGGCTTAACTTTGTTCGATATCGAAAAGAGACTTTTGCTTATGACTTTAGCTATTAAAGAATAATGTTTTGATTACTCCATGATATTCTAATTTACATTTTGAACTATGAATACGATTTCAGAAGTACTTTTGTGAGATAAACTCCGTATTGATCAGTTGTCCGGACTAGTTTGCCTAACGGGTTGTCATATGATTATGTCCAGTCTCATAAATGTTTTGATATGTAAATTGCATTAGTTTCCGAACTACTCTGCTCGTGCCCATTATTATGATATCGTTCGCCGGTTCCCGGGCCGGTTTTGTGATCGTGCGCACTATGATATATTCGGCAGTATGCTGTGTTACGGTTCCCGAGACCTCGCCATAGGGCCGGGTTCCGTTTATGGAGTTATGCTGTGATATGGCTTATGATATGTTGTGATAATGTGTGACGGGGATACAGAGATTTGAAACCTTCTGGTGTTATGCTGTGTTATGGCGACATCGACGGGCGGGCGACCATATTCTCTGTGCCCTATGCATGACTTATTTTTTTTAGAGTAAACATTTTGATATTTTGGGTTTGCATTTATGTTCTGTACTTCTATTTCGTTTAGGCCTCAAATTTGTTTTATGTATCTTCTGCTTTGCACACTCAGTACATATTTCGTACTGACCCCCTTTCTTCGGGGGGGCTGCGTTTCATGCCCGCAGGTACAGACGCACAGTTTGGTGATCCACCAGTTTAGGACCCCCTCTTTTGCTATTTGGAGTGCTCCTCTTATTCCGGAGCCTACATTTTGGTATATATCTTCGTTCGCTACATATGTATGTATTTGTTCAGGGGTACGGCGAGGCCCTGTCCCGCCATGTGATTCGGTTGGTCTGTTTAGAGGTCTGTAGACGTATATGTGGGTTGTGCCTACTTCTGTACAGGTGTGTTTGTATGATCCCATTCGCCATGGCCGCCTTGTCGGCGTGCATTTGTATATGTTTTGGGCCGTTGCGCCATTTGATAGCCTTGTCGGCTTCTGATATATATATATATATATATATATATATATATATATATATATATATATATATATATATATATATATATATATATATGGTTGTGTTTGAAATGTGTCTGAGACAGTTTGATATGATTTGTGGCAGCCCATCTGTCTGTATACGTATATGTATCTGGCGATGTATATTCCTCCAACCTATCAGATTTGGATACAGCCAGAATGGCCTGTATGTTCGTATATGTGTATATATATTCGGCGATGTGTATTCCGCCGCCCCTTTTTGTTCTGATATGATATCTATGTACACGTGACCGCTTCAGATGATAATGATTTTCAGATCTGTTTATAATGATGAATTTGAAAATTGACCTAAGCTATTATATGACGATTTGGTATGTTTGTCCGTTGGGTGCCCAAGTAGGGCACCAGTCGCGGCCCACAGGGCTGGGTCGTGACATCTAGACTGAGACTCATGGGTATCAACAAAAGTCTATACTGATTACATATTGAGCTTACAACATTCGGAGTGAAAGTCATGAACGAATTACAGAACTAGAGAATAAAAATTCTGCAACTATTCAAGGAACTAAGGTTAACTATATTTCTGAGGCAATTAGTAACGTTGTAAAAAAACATGGCGTAGGGAGAATCATTAACATTCCCAAACGTAGAGACTTAGCATCACATACCTTAATTCCGGCCTATGAGCGTAATACAATGTTTATAAATCCTTTTAACCTTAATCTATAACCATCCAAGTCTAAGGATTCAATATTTGTTACACCCCGTACTTCTGGAAGAGCGCTCATCAAGTTTGAGCATAAGCATGTTGAATTATGGCTAAGTAAAATAACTTTGGATTATAAGGAGCGAGGCATTATTAAGTATGTCTTGTGAGTGAAGGATAAATATGAGGATTCCGGAAGGTCTTGCAAGAAAATGAGTGAAGGAAGTTGAGTTAGTATGACTTTGGAAAAAAAAAAGGAGTACTACCTTGATCGACAGAGATACAACCTGGGGAAGGAATAACTTCTAGCATATGATCAGTTTTGAAGTGAAGCAAAAGCCTAAATTGAAGTTCATGAAGTCTAGTCCCCAACGCAACAAATTGCTCGTTGATAGGACATCAACGTAGAAAGTTATGGACGTTACAAGTCTGGCTAACAGGCCAGGAAAATTTGTCTGCACGAATGTGCCAGGAGCTAGCGCAAACACATAGAAGAGTGACAAATAACCTAGTGCGAACACTCCACTACCCAATGAGAATGCACTGAGTAGTTTCTAAGTCGGTGCAAACCGACTCTAGACAAGTGTTAAAGGGGGATTATTTTCATATCAAACACCCCTCAAAAGTTTCCAAGTACTCTGGAATATTCCCCTAACCTCCGTCAACTAAATGTTAGCACAAAACACGTGAAATTCTAGAATTCAGGTTCTGGAAGTGTGTGGTTGTGATTAAAGTATCGTATTGCGGTAAATCTTGGCTTGAGACCAAGGCGAATAATGAAGATATTGCTGCCCTAGCGAAGGATAAGGTATGAATCTCTCCTTATTAGTATTAACTTCAGTTTATTTAAGGGGATAAAGTTAGTAAATAGTCGTATAACAAGTTGGTTAGTTCAGAAATTTGGAAAACATCGTGTGGGATGTTTTATGGAGCATATTGGTGTTGATAATGTTGTTGTTGATCTTGGTATTTTTGTTGTTGTTGTTGGTCGTTTGATTGTGATTTCGGATTAGGCATATAAACAGGAGAGATGTTGCCCAATTTTTTGCAGATTCTAAACGAAATTAAATTAAAGACTTAAAATGAGCATGTCATGACCTAGCTAGGGGCCGCGACGAGTACCCGGGGCTAGCCGCCGAACACCATTCGTTCGGTTACTCATCTTACTCATTTAAGGCCCTTTTTATCACATTTATACTCAAAGCATGGGAAAAATCATATTTCATAAGAAAACATGAATACCTTTATATATGTATGCCTTTAGGCTATCAAAATAATAAGTGTACATATATCTGTATCAGCACCTCGTGCGACCACCAAACCCACACTACGCATCTACGAGCCTCTACTAACATACTGTACATATGGACGGAACAAGACTCCGTCATGCCCCAAAATATACATATATATATATATATATATATATATATATATATATATATATACCAAAAGAATAATCATAAGCACCTCCGGACAATGGAGTGCCCTCAATCAGCTGACAGCTACTAAGAATTTGGATCAAGCTCACCTCCCTGTCTACCTGTGGGCATGAACACAACGTCCAAAGAAAACGGACGTCAGTACGAATGTTGTACTGAGTATGAGAGGCATAGACAATAAACATACATCAAGAAATAAGGGAGGTATCAAATATGGAGCAAACTGTAACTGACTGCGAGTCATATAAGAAGTAATGTATGCTGACTTACTTTTATGCTTATCATCATCTCATGTATGCATAACATGTACATGTATAAATAAACTGCCCGACCATATAGGTGTCGTGTGATAATCAATAACATTAGCCCGCGTCCAGGCCTCCCGCGTCCGGGGTATCATCTCATGCCGCCCACTAGTGGTGTCTGCCCATGCCAACTGGCCATGGTGTATAAGCTGCCCGCCTTAGCGGTGACTGCCCGGCCAACTAGGCGCGGTGTAATATCATCATAACATGCTCATCGTAACATGATCATCATAGTATGCTCATCATAATATGCATAAAGACTCTAGAACAACTATAATTTATCGAGGTGACGTAAGGTCGTGAACCCTCGATCCCATTATGAACATTTATAAACATTCTGCCTCACATTGAAGGGATTAGTGTATGAGGTGAGTGTAAGCAAGGAATGACATCATATCACTACAGAACTCATGACATTTCTCTTATCTCGTATAACTATTCATGATCTTGGACTCTTAGCTTTCAGGAGCATAGGAGAGTCCTGGAGAGGAAAGAAGAATCATGTCATAGGATTCATGCCATAGAAGAAAGGACGAGCCTCACATACCTTTGTCGTTTAGCTAATCTATCGTTCACTTGTTCTCCTTTGATATCACGTCGCTACCTTCACGAGAGAATTCGACTTAACATTAGTTAATTGACTATAAAAATGTGTCGCTATTTCTAGGGAAAATTGGGCAGCATTTCCTTTGTTTCTACTACTTTTCCCATGTTCTATTTCAACTCCCAAACATTTACAACAACACTCACAATATTGCAATCAACAATCATCATTTATATACTTTAAGCAAAATTCACCATTTCTCTCCAAATTCTTCACATTTATGGTTATAGTTCGTTATCGCGTTTTCTCGTATATAATACTTATTTCATGGTCTAAACACCATTTACAACGTATTCATAATCATAGCATATCAACATTCATGACTCCATTCACCTACCATTCAAGACCCAATTTCTATGTCTTTCTACAATTCAAGCATCTTAGCTTTCCCATACCTTAGACAACATAATAAAGTCATTAAAATTACCTTAGATGATGGTGGAACAAGTCTAGAGTAGAATCCTTCCTTTTGCACCAAAGCCCTACTTCACCTCTTTTGGGATTTCTTGGTTTGGATGAACTTCACTTTAGTTTCATACGCTTTGTTTCATGGATTTAATGTTGTTGATCATTGATTTCCTTGGTATTATTGTGGTTGAAGTGCTTGGAGCGTTCTAGAGCTTTCTTGAGTTGTGGAGGTGAGGAAATGAAATGGATGAAATGAAAAATGGTCCCTCACACTTAAACTTAAATCTGGCCCGACCGTATTATACGGACCAACATACGGTCCATATTATTTATACGGACGTATGTGTGGCCGTATGTTCGGTCCAGAATTTTGTCTTCGTCTTGGCCAATTATACGGTCCAACATACGGCCAGTGTAATTTATACGGACCTTATGTTTGGTCGTATAATGCCAACTGAAGCGATTTTCGTTTTCGTCGACTCGTTTGATCTCCGATCCTTATGGAACCTTCTTAGCACTTGTTTAAAACCTCAATATCAATCCAAGGGATGTTATTACTTGTCTCTAATACATCATTATGCCATCACAGAATCGTTGCTTGTTATTCTTATCCGATACACACTATGTGACTCGCTTTCCTTAACAACTTCCTTTCCTTACCTCGCATGCTTTTGAGTTCTCGTTTTAGGGTCATCAAATACTATTTATTACTCATCAAAATACCATATACGTCATGACCTTCGTTGTCCTATTCACAGTACATGTACGGGGAATTTTCCAAGGTGTAACAGAGCATATGACATTGAGCCTAACCATAGTATGAATGGTCTTATATGTAGATTGCGAGAACGGAAGTAGGTGGGGAGGTCGAGAAGTGATCTTCCAGGTCTGTTAAGGCTAGTCTCTTACTTTCCAAAGGCATGATTCTTTTCTTATGATCTCACATATGTTTTCCATAACATCCCTATGTCCCAAAGCTAGAAGTTCATGATTCTCAAGGTTTTTATAATGCTAAAGATGAAGTATGTTTTATGATGATGATGATCCGATTTCTAGAAATTCCAAAGCTTATGAATTGATGCCGTTATGAGACTATGGAGCTTATTTCATGATTTCTTTTATTTCATTCACTGTTGTTGATCACACCTTATAATAATTGTTTCTTCAAGGTGAGATACAGCGATGATGATCATTCCATAATATAATCAGAGGTTACCGACCTTACGTCACTCCGATAAAGTAGCAACTCTTATTTGGGCTCTCATGCATGCGAATTATATTACATATGTATATTGAACCTTGGACATATAAGAGTTCCGAATCGAATCTCTTTAGCAAGATGGGCAGGAGTTCATTTTGGTCATGGTACTAGGAAATGGAATCCTAAAATGGCATCTTCCAAATAAATGTGATAATTCCAATGAATCCCTAATTGCCTTTTTTAATTAGCCTATCGATAATTCCCTAAATTAGACCTGTTTAATCTAGAACAAAACATGGAATCCTTGAATATCTAAAATTGTCTAAGTGGAAATAGCTTTCTTATCATTCAATGAGCATCTTATATTTCATAAAAATTGACTATTTTCCCCTCTGTTAGAGGTGTTCCAGATATGTCTGCGATCGAGTAAATAGCTCTACGAACGAATGGATCGGATCGACTTGGAAAATGGAAAGATTTGTACAAGTTATACGTTTCGTCACCACTTTGTGGAAAATCGTTAAGTATGAATATGTTAGAAACCTGTGACTCGATTGGTGAAATAGTATCTCTCCCCTAAAAAGCATGTTTTTTGTTACCGACGCACAAAGAATTTCCCATTTCTTTATTATACAGATATGGATTTTATCGAATTTTATCGATCAGTAATAATAATGCCAGTAATTTGAATGTGGTATATAGACTAAATTTCTTTACGAACTCGTAATTTTATCAATTCCAATAAATTAATCAAATTCCAAATTTGATTCAGATAGGAATCCAACTATATATATATATATATATATATATATATATAGATTGCCGCGGAACGAACGGCCCAATCCTTACCCATACCCTATATACATATACATATATATATATATATAATGATGATACGATACATATGGATCGGGCTGCATGTTCCGCAGCAATATAATATATTTAAGGATCGGGCTGCACGTTCCGTAGCACTATTATGCTATATATGTATGAGAAATGTTTTTGCGAAAAGGCTAAGCATGTATGGTATACGCCTAAGAGGAAATCTGTTACACCTCAGAAAAATTTTCCGTTCATGCATAGTGAATAGACTGACGAAGGGCGCGACGCATGTGATGCTTTGATGAGGTAAGATATAACATTCAATGATTCTAAATGAGATTTCAAAGACATTCGAAGTAAGAGAAGAAAGTTGCTAAGAGGAGGCAAGACATACGAGATGTATCGGAAAGGATTTATGAGTAACGAGTTAATGATGATTCAATGATGTTTGGGAGAAGAGTTATAACATCCCCTAGATTGTTAATTAAGTGATAAACAAGTGTCAAGAAGGTTCCATAAGGATTGGAGATCAAACGAGTCGACGAAAATGATTTTCGGAAAAACTGTGGATTGTACGGTCTATTATACGGACCGTACAAAAGATACGGACCGTAGATCTGGCCGTATAACTTGTCCAGAGACGATTCTCCGCTGGAACCATTATACGGTCACACATACGGACCGTATAAATTGTACGGACCGTATGTGTGTCCGTATAAAGGTGTCGGGACAGATTTGTGTATTAAATAAGGGACCAAGTTTCATTTCATTTCATTCTCCCTTCACTCCCCTTCTCTCTAAAACATCTCTCTACACTTCTCGAACAAGAATTCAAGGGGTATTTATGATCAATTGCATCAAACCAAGTGAATCAAATGTAAGAAACTCATTAAAGTTCATCCAAGACAAGGAATCCAAGTGAAGGTGAAACTAGGGTTTTGCTCAAGTGAAGTGTTTGCACTCAAGGTTCATTCCCACACCATCTAAGGTAATGTTTGTGGTATTTACATGTTGTTTAAGGTATTTGAAAGTTGAAACACTTGGATTGTAGAAGGATATAGGAAATGGGTCATAAACAAGAGAATAATGAGATTTTGAGTAGTAGTTGGAATGAGTTGTGAATATTAATATGTTGTGATTATAAGTATGTTATAAATGATATTGAGAACACGAGATAAGCATTATATGCAAGAAAACGTACTAGTATAGTATGACCAAGATTATGGATGAATTGAAGTGGAATTGTGAGACGAGGGTAATGTAGATGAATGAAGATTGTTGGTTATGATATTGTGAACGTTATTATGAATGTTTGTGAGTTGACATACAATATGGGAAAGGTTGTATAAACAAAGGAAATGCTGCCCAATTTTCTCTAGCTTTAGTAAGCACATTCATGTAATCGATTAGCTAATGTGAATGTGAATTCTCTTGAAGGTAGAAACGTGAGCATTGAAGGAGAACAATCAAGCGATGGAAATTGTTAAGCGAAAGAGGTATGTCAGGCTAGTCCTTTCTTTCTAAGGCGTGACTCATATGACATGAATCCTCCTATCTTTCGATGATTTTCCTACATAACGGGAATGACGAGCCTATTAAAGAGCTTCATATGAGATAAAGAAAAGAGATACGTTATGAACATGACAATACCGATGATGAATCTAAGTCTAGAAGTCATAAAACTCATGATCTGATATTCCTACGAAGCTAATGATCCCTATATGATTCCTATAATATTATTTCCTTACCTCTCCATGCCTTTCTTACCTTCCGGAAAACTAAGAGCCTATGTTCATGAATAGCCATATGGGATAAGAGAAGAGATATGTCACGAATGCGAAAATGATGATGATGAGTCTAAGTCTAAAGATTCTAAGGCCTATAATATTATGTCTCTACAAGGCTAATGATCCATACTATGATCCATTGATGTTGTTTATTGAATACAGTCACCTTATATGCTAATTCCTTCAAGGTGAGGCAAAATTCTTATGAATGCCTCATAAAGGAATTGGGGGTTCTCGACCTTATGTCACCCCGACATTATTATAGATTGTCTATAAGCTCTAATGCATGTCCTATGACCAATGTTTCGAAAGGTTACGAGTCTATGTTCATAAAGGGTTCCATATGAGATTAAGGTAGGAGATATGCCATAGATACGATGATGGTAATGATGAGCCTAAGTTAGAGATTATAAAGGCTATTATGCGATATTATTACGAAGGTCATGCTACGAATACGATGCGATTTTCATAGATTGTCTTTAAATCCAAATGTATGCTCTATGAAAAGTTATGATATGTTTATGGGATATATGTGATGATAATAATGATGATGTTGATAGTGATGATGCTAATGATGATGATGATAATAGTGATGACACTAAAGATATTTATGGGCTTTTATGCATATATATGCCTATGTATGGCTATTATGAAACCTTGAGCTTAGATGGCCGGGTAGAATGTATATGAATATATATATATATATATATATTTATGTAACGCGGGCGCACCTCTGCAGTTGGGTACGGATAACCCTGAAGCCTTGGTAGGGCCAAGTAGATATAACCCTGAAGCCTTGGTAGGGCCAGGTATGTATAACCCTGAAGCCTTGGTTGGCCAGGTACGTGTAACCCTGAAGCCTTGGTTGGCCAGGTATGGATATGATATAAATAGGTATATGATATGGATATGTACATGATATAGATGTGAATATGATATATGTAGGAAAAGCCTGGAAAATGTGTATATGATATTGTCAAGCCACTACGTGGTCGTATACGGATAACGTTTAATGTGTATGAGCTATGATGATACATGTACCATGATAATATATGATATAGGCATGAAAGGTATCCTCCTTTAAAAGTTACGCAGGTTATGTCTTCATCTCATGTCTTATGATTCTCTATTATGTTCATCTCATTCATGCCTTGCATACTCAGTACAATATTGGTACTAACGTCCGTTTTCTTTGGACGTTGTGTTCATGCCCACAGGTAGACTGGGAGGCGACCCAGATTTGTAGAAGTCGATAAGCAGAGTGTTGAAAGCACTCTATTATTCTGGAGGTGCCATTGAGTTACTATTGTATGTACATGTATGTTTTGGGCACGACGGGGTCCTGTCCCGTCCATATGTCTAGTACTCTAGTAGAGGCTCATAGATACGTATGTGTGGGTAGTATGGTCTCATGATTTTGATAAGTGTATATATGCATATAGGCATGTGTGTATTATTTTGATAGCCGAAAGGCTCATGTATATAAAAGTAATTATGTTTCCAATTGAGAAATGATTTTCTTATGATATGAGTATGATAAGTAAGGGAATGAGTGGTGCTCGGTGGTTAGCCCCGGGTACCCGTCACGGCCCTTAGTTGGGTCGTGACAAAAGTGGTATCAGAGCAGTTCAGTCCTAGGAAGTGTCTACGAGCTGTGTCTAGTAGAGTCTTGTTTATGGTGTGTTGCGCGCCACATCTATAAACAGGAGGCTACAGGGCATTTAGGAGGGTTACTCTTCTTTCATCTCTAACATCGTGTGATAGAGCTAAGCTAGAGGAAATGAGATTCCTTATACTAACCCCTGATTGCACCAGAAGAATGGTAATGATAGAAGAAAGTGATAGATGACATTGAAAGCTACGGAGGTAAGCCCCTTCGTTGAGGCTACGCTATTGAAATATGTAATTATATGATGATAAATTGATTGTCGTGAAATTAAGTCAGTGCTCATATGACAGAGAAATTGATTAAATATGTCTCTTGATGATAAGTTCAGCTTTAAGTTGAGAACTAAGCAAATTGAATGAATCAGAACAAAGGTAAGCAACGGTACGAAAGATGTGTGTCGAATAAAGTAAGAATATTGAGATATGATCGAAATGTAAAGCTGAAGGATGAAAGAGAAAGTAAATAGGAAGAGATAACAGGGCAGATCGCTAAAGGATCAGGTACATCTCGAAGTGCGATATATGAGGTAAGTTTCGACATCTTTGAGCTCTTACTTGAAAGTGGGAGCCCTGTGTGGCTGAAATATGCCGTATACATATATATATATATATATATATGTGCCCTGTGAGGCATTATTGGTATTTGTTGCATGCAGGTTTTGAGATAGTAAGAAATATAGAGGAAACTCTGCCGAAATTTTCCTAGAATCTAAAGGAGATAAGATATAAGCTTGCAATATGTCCTAACGGGAAAATATGTTGTGCAAAAAGTAAGGGCAGGACGAGATTAAGTTAGGAGTATCATTGACGATTATAAGAGATGAGCTAAATGTTGTTGAATCAATAGTAATGACAGTTATAAGAGCGACATTGATATGGTAAAGAGAAATGCTAGAGTAAATTAGGGAGACTGGTAGTGCTAAAGTATGACATAGAAGAGAAAGGGGTAACTCCAATAGAGTGTGATACTGAAGTATTGATTGGATGGATAAGCACGAGTAAGATACAATACGTTTACTAGCAAATAAAGTAACAACACCCAGAGACAGAGATACAAATATGAAAGGTTATAATGAATGTGAATACATTGGTGAGATTACTTATGTGGTAAGTGAAATAGGGATAATCAGAAAGAGTGACAGGTTGAGTATGCCTACTTCACGAGGTTTATTCTATGTCATAAGCGGAATTGCGAATGAGATCAAGAAGTGTCACCCTATAGAATTGATTATGATCAAGGTATAATGAGAACGTAACAAGAATTGCAATCCAAAGTGTAGCGAGAAAACGCCTAGAGATGTGACATGTTCTATATGAATAAAGAGTGAATACAAGTGTGAAACCAATAAGCGAGCCATGGTGCAGTAGATGAGGAAGTGTCACGACCCGACTAGGGGCCGCGACGGGTACCCGGGGATAACCACCGAGCACCACTCGTTCTATCACTCGTCATACTCATTTACACTCTTTTATCAAATTTTATTCAAATCATAGGAAGATCATCTTTCATTTGAAACATACACACTTTCGTATACATTGGCCTTTCGGCTATCAAAACAATATATATATATATATATATATATATATATATATATATATATATATATATACATATATCCATAATAGCAACTTCGTGAGACCATATAACCCACACTGCGTATCTACGAGCCTCTACTAGAGTACTAGACATATGGACAGGACAAGACCCCGTCGTGCCTAAAATACATATACATATATATACACAAAAGTATAAACCCGATTAGCACCTCCGGAATAATGGAGTGCTCCTGAAAATCTGCTGATAGCTCCTATAGGTCTGCACCGTCTCCCTGTCTACCTGTGGGCATGAACACAACGTCCAAAGAAAACGGACGTCAGTACGAATATTGTACTGAGTATGTAAGGCATGAATGAAAAAAACATGATAGAGAATCATAAGTCATGAGGTGAAGGCAAAACCTGCGCGACCTTCAAGGATGAAAGCATTTCATACATATATCACATATACATAATCGTCGTACATGAATCACCATAGCGTATACATCATCATGTCATACAATTTATCATCGTAATACCGTATCTGCACATACACATAAAACGTTATCTGTATTCGGCAACGTAGGGCTCGACAATATCCGTATTCGGCCACGTAGTGGCTCGACAGTATCACATACACAATATCCGTATTCAGCCACGTAACGGCTCGACAGTATCCGTAATCGGACACGTAGTGGCTTGACAAGTTCACGTACATATCTTCCATATTCGGTCACGTAGTGGCTCGACCATAGTACATACATCATAACATGGATCGGTATATCTCATCATCATCATTGTCATCACACACATCTCATTAACATATCTTAATCTTTCGTTAATGCACACATTTCAATTTAAAAACAATCTATGAAAATCACATCATATTCGTAGCACGAATTTCGTATAAGTATCGTATGATAGTCTTTATAATATTTTTGGCTTAAGCTCATCATTACCATTATCCTTTCTATAGCATATCACTCACCTTTATCTTATATGAAATCTTTTATGAACATAGACTCGTAATTGTTTCGGAACATTGGTCATAGGACGTGCATTAAGGCTTATGGACAATCTATAACAATGTCGGGGTGACATGAGGTCAAGAACCCCCGAGTCCATTATGGAGCATTCATACGCATTATGCCTCACCTTGAAGGAATTAGCATATAAGGTGAGTGTAGTCAATGAACAATATCAATGGATTGTAATATGGATCATTAGCCTTGTAGAACCAAGATATTATAGGCCTTAGTATCTTTAGGCTTAGACTCATCATCATCATTATCGCATTCGTAACATGTCTCTTATCTATCCCATATGGCTATTCATGAACATAGGCTCTTAGTCTTCCGGAAAGTAGGAAAGTCATAGAGAGGTAAGGAAAATACTACCATCGGAATCATATAAGGATCGTTAGCTTCGTAGGAATATCATATCATAATCTTTATGACCTCTAGACTTAGATTCATCATCGGTATTGTCATGTTCGTGACGTATCTCTTTTCTTTTTCTCGTATGTTCTTTATACTCGTAGATTCATAGTTCGCAATATGTAGGAGAATCATGGAGAGATAGGAGGATTCATACCATAAGATTCATGCCTTAGAAAGAAAGGACTAGCCTTACATACCTTTGTCGTTTACTAATATGTCACTTGCTTGTTCTCCTTTAATACCTACGTTTCTACCTTCAAGAGAAGTCGCATTAACATTAGTTAATCGGGTATAAGAACGTGTTACTATTTCTAGGAAAAATTGGGCAGCATTTCCATTATTTATACAACTTTTCCCATGTTCTATATCAACTTCCAAACGTTCATAACAACATTCACAATATCGCAAACAACAATCATCATTCATCTACATTTGCCACAACTCGCCATTTTCCTTCAATTTCTTCACAATTATGATTATAGCTCACTATCGCGTTTTCTCATATATAATACTTACCCCATGTTCCAAATGTCATTTATAACGTTTTTACAATCACAATTCATCAATGATCATGACTCAATCCAAACTTTTACTCAACAATGTTACTATTCACACTTTCATGACCCATTTCCTATATCTTTCTACACTCCAAGTGTTTCAACTTTTCCATACCTCAAATAACATGTAAATACCATAAAACTTACCTTAGATGGTGTAGGAATAATCCTTGAGTAGAAATACTCTTCTATGCCAAAAACCCTACTTCACTTCCTTTGCAATTTCTTGGTGTAGATGAACTTTTATGAGTTTCAGACTCTTGATTTCATGGTTATAGTGTTGTTGATCACTAATTTCCCTTAAATTCTTGTGGATGAAATGTTTGGAATGTTCTAGAGTTCTCTTGAGTTGTGTAGATGAGAAATGAAATAAAATGAGCTTAGGGTCCCTTTTTAATAACTCAAATCCGATTTTTAATGAACAGTCGTCGGGGTGTACAGTGGTAATAAACAACATTTTACGGACTGTATACTAGTTTACGGGCCGTATAACGTGGTCGTATTTAAGCATATTAAAAACAGAAAGGTTTTCTGGAGGTCATGAGGGTTTACGGCCACAGTTTACGGGTCGTATTTCAGTTTACGGTCCGTAAACTGGGTCGTATTTTACCATTTAAACTTTGGACAGAAAGTTGAAATTTTTGGAACGTTGGAGGACGATGGCAGTATACGGTCAGTAAATCACTTTAAGGGCCGTATTCTGTTTTACGACCACTGGCTGAATTGAAATTCTACAACTTTCTGATTTCCAAAAATGCATGAATCGTCATTCCCTACTTAGTAAAACATTGTACACTCATACTCTTTATTGGTATATTCATTGTACGTTCACGGAGAAATTTCCGAGGTGTAACATTCTTCCCCCCTTTTGGAACATTCGTCCTCGAATGTTAAACTCTTCGAGATTCTACGAAATTTCGCCATATATTTTCCTTTAACTGACTCGGAGTATCATGACCACACTATTCTTGCTTACCTCTTATTCCTCCTTTTGAGTACTCACTTGGGTTCATCGGCGACATATAAGCACTTGCAAGTCACATAATCGTTCTTGCGTGATTCGTGTACATACATTTCTATACATATACAAGTATCCACATCCGTATTTGTATTCGTAATCGTACTCATTTACCCATCATTAGACTTATTTCTGCACAACTCTCACTCTTTGTTTTAGAGTCTATATCTGTCACATCTTAGAGTCCATCATTTCAATCTCTACACTTATATTATCTTTACTCGCTTCCCCCCTTTTAGGGTTTTACTTGTACCATTCTCAAATCCGTTGCTTCACCTTCAAATCTTTAATTCATATATCCCTTACTATACTATATCTCATTTATGCTGTTTCCCATAATTTACAACTACGATAATTCATGTGGGAGGTCTTAACATACTCATCTTGCAGTTTTGTAATCGAGTAATACAATCGGCATAGCAATCCGAACAAGAAGGTATTTTACTTAGCTCATTTGGTAGTTATAAGTCAATGTGTAAATCCGCTCCAATTCACAACCTTTTGGACCCTTTACTTCACGCACTTTTACTTTTTCTAACTTGGTATAGGATATTGGTAGGAGGTGCATCTTCCTTTAACCATAACACAACTACTTCTTAAGCATGCATATTTCGTATATTTCCTTTTCTCTCTATTCTCATTCTTATTCCTTTACATACCTTCTTCCTCAATTTATCTTGTTTTCTCCCGTTTTATAATCAATCCTTGATTCTTCGCATGAGGACCTTATTCTCAACTTAGCACCACTTTGTCCTTTAGAATATACTGCCTTTGTACAATTCATTCTTCGTTTCCAAAACTTATTCTGTTCATTCTGATCAGCTCCTCTCATCCTCCTTGTGTTGATCCCCCTTTTTTTTCTTTCTAATAATCTTCCTATTTCGTTATTCATCTTTCCATGGTCCTGGTCTTTTACATCCAGCTAAAGATATCACTTGTACTCTTGAGTATACCAATCACCAACTACTACGACTTTGCCATATCACTTTTGTCTAATTTCTTTTTCAAGTTGACTTCCCTGCCATTGCTTACTATCATTTCTTGTCATTGAAGAACCCCTATGCTGGACTTTCCTTTAACAAGGTCTTATAAGCTTTCTCCTCTACTGCACCAGGGCTCGCTTGTTGGTTTAACACTTACATTCACTGTTTATTCATATAGGACATGTCACATCTTTAGTCATTTTCTCCCTATACTTTACTTACCACATAAGTTATCTCACCAATGTATTCACATTCACTATAACCCTTCATATTCGTATCTCTGTCTCCGGGTGCTGTTACTTTATTTTGCTAATAAACTTATCGTATCTTTCTTATGTTTATCCCTCCAATCAATACTTCCGTATCACACTCTATTGGAGTTACCCTTCCTCTTCTATGTCATTTTTAGTGCTACCAACCTCCTTAATTTATTCTAGCATCTCTCTTTACCGCATCAATGTCGCTCTTATAACTGCCATTACTATCAATTCAATAGTATCTAACTCAACTCTTGTAGTCGTTAACGATACTCCTAACTTAATCGCATTATGCCATTAATCTTTTGCACAACATAATTTTCCTGTTAGGTCATATTGCAAGCTTATATCTTATCTCCTTTAGATTCTAGAAACATTTCGGCAGAGTTTCTTCTATATTTCTTACTATCTCAAAACCTGCACGCAGCAAATACAAACAATGCCTCACAGGGCCAATATATATGTAAATATACGACATATCTCAGCCACACAGGGCTCCCACTTTCAAGTAAAAGCAAAAAGATGTCGAAACTTACCTCATATATCGTACTTCGAGATGTAGCTGATCCTGTAGCGATCTGCCCTGTTACCTCTTCCTATTTACTTTCTCTTTCATCCTTCAGCTTTACATTTCAATCATATCTCAACATTCTTACTTTATTCGACGCATATCTTTGTTCTGGTTTATTCAATTTGCTTAGTTCACAACTTATAATTGAACTTATCATCAAGAGGCACATTTAATCAATTTCTCTATCATATGAACACTGACTCACTTTCTGAAAATCAATTCATCATTATAGTATTACATATTTCGATAACGTAGCCTCAACGAAGGGGCTTACCTCCATAACCATCAATGTCATAAATCACTTTCCTCTATCATTACTATTCTCCTTCTGTAATCAGGGGTTAATATAAGGAATCTCATTTCTTACGGCTTAGCTCTATCACACGGTCTTAGAGATGAAAGAAAAGTAATCATCCTAAATGCCTTGTAGCCTCTTGTTTATAGATGTGGCGCGCAACACATCATAAACAAGACACTACTAGACACGACTCGTAGACACTTCCTAGGACTGAACTGCTCTGATACCACTTTTGTCACGACCCGACTAGGGGCCGCGACGGGTACCTGGGGCTAACTACCGAGCACCGCTCGTTCTATCACTCGTCATACTCATTTACACTCTTTTATCAAATTTTTGTCAAATCATAGGAACATCATCTTTCATTTGAAACATACACACTTTCGTATACATTGGCCTTTCGGCTATCAAAACAATATCTATATATATATATATATATATATATATACACATATATCCATAATAGCAACTTCGTGAGACCATATAACCCACACTGCGTATCTACTAGCCTCTACTAGAGTACTAGACATATGGACGGGACAAGACCCCGTCGTGCCCAAAATACATATACATATATATACACAAAAGTATAAACCCGATTAGCACCTCCGGAATAATGGAGTGCTCCTGAAAATCTGCTGATAGCTCCTATAGGTCTGCGTCGTCTCCCTGTCTACCTGTGGGCATGAACACAGCATCTAAAGAAAACGGACGTCAGTACGAATATTGTACTGAGTATGTAAGGCATGAATGAAATAAACATGATAGAGAATCATAAGTCATGAGGTGAAGGCAAAACCTGCGCGACCTTTAAGGATGAATGCATTTCATACATATATCACATATACATAATCATCGTACATGAAACATCATAGCGTATACATCATCATGTCATACAATTCATCATCGTAATACCGTATCTGCTCATACACGTAAAACGTTATCCGTATTCGGCCACGTAGGGCTCGACAATATCCGTATTCGTCCACGTAGTGGCTCGATAGTATCACATACACAATATCCGTATTCGGCCACGTAGTGGCTGGACAGTATCCGTATTCGGCATCGTAGTGGCTCGACAAGTTCACGTACATATGTTCTATATTCAGCCACGTAGTGGCTCGACCATATTACATACATCATAACATGGATCGGTATTTCTCATCATCATCATTGTCATCACACACATCTCATTAACGTATCTTAATCTTTCGTTAATGCACACATTTCAATTTAAAGACAATCTATGAAAATCACATCATATTCGTAGCATGAATTTCGTATAAGTATCGTATGATAGTCTTTATAATCTTTTCGGCTTAAGCTCATCATTACCATTATCATTTCTATAGCATATCACTCACCTTTATCTTATATGAAATCTTTTACGAACATAGACTCGTAATTTTTTCGGAACATTGGTCATAGGACGTGCATTAAGGCTTATGGACAATCTATAACAATGTCGGGGTGACATGAGTTCGAGAACCCCCGAGTCCATTATGGAGCGTTCATACGCATTATGCCTCACCTTGAAGGAATTAGCATATAAGGTGAGTGTAGTCAATGAACAATATCAATGGATCGTAATATGGATCATTAGCCTTGTAGAACCATGATATTATAGGCCTTAGTATCTTTAGGCTTAGACTCATCATCATCATTATCGCATTCGTAACATGCCTCTTATCTATCCCATAAGGCTATTCATGAACATAGGCTCTTAGTCTTCCGGAAAGTAGGAAAGTCATGGAGAGGTAAGGAAAATACTACCATCGGAATCATATAAGGATCATTAGCTTCGTAGGAATATCATATCATAAGCTTTATGACCTCTAGACTTAGATTCATCATCGGTATTGTCATGTTCGTGACGTATCTCTTTTCTTTTCTCGTATGAAGTTCTTTATAGTCCTAGATTCATAGTTCGCAATATGTAGGAGAATCATGGAGAGATAGGAGGATTCATAACATAAGATTCATGCCTTAGAAAGAAAGGACTAGCCTTACATACCTTTGTCGTTTACTAATATGTCACTTGCTTGTTCTCCTTTAATGCCCATGTTTCTACCTTCAAGAGAGGTCGCATTAACATTAGTTAATCAGCCATAAGAACGTGTTACTATTTCTAGGGAAAATTGGGCAGCATTTCCTTTGATTATACAACTTTTCTCATGTTCTATATCAACTTCCAAACGTTCATAACAACATTCACAATATCACAAACAACAATCATCATTCATCTAAATTTCCCACAACTCGCCATTTTCCTTCAATTTCTTCACAATTATGATTATAGCTCACTATCGCGTTTTCCCATATATAATACTTACCCCATGTTCCAAATGTCATTTATAACGTTTTTACAATCACAATTCATCAATGATCATGACTCAATCCAAACCTTTACTCAACAATGTTACTATTCACACTTTCATGACCCATTTCCTATATCTTTCTACACTCCAAGTGTTTCAACTTTTCCATACCTCAAATAACATGTAAATACAATAAAACATACCTTAGATGGTGTAGGAATAAGCCTTGAGTAGCAATACTCTTCTATGCCAGAAACCCTACTTCACTTCCTTTGCAATTTCTTGGTGTAGATGAACTTTGATGAGTTTCACACTCTTGATTTCATGGTTTTAGTGTTGTTGATCTTTAATTTCCCTTAAATTCTTGTGGATGAAATGTTTGGAATGTTCTAGAGTTCTCTTGAGTTGTGTAGATGAGAAATGAAATAAAATGAGCTTAGGGTCCCTTTTTAATAACTCAAAATCTGATTTTTAATGAACAGTCGTCGGGGTGTACAGTGGTCGTAAACGACACTTTACGGGATATATAATGTGGTCGTATTTAAGCATATCAAAAACAGAAAGGTTTTCTGGAGGTCATGAGGGTTTACGACCACAGTTTACGGGCCGTATTGCAGTTTACGGTACGTAAACTGGGTCGTATTTTACCATTTAAACTTTGGACAGAAAGTTGAAATTTTTGGAACTTTGGAGGACGATGGCAGTATACGGTCCGTAAATCACTTTACGGGCCATATTCTGTTTTACGACCACTGGCTGAATTGAAATTCTACAACTTTCTTATTTCCAAAAATTCATGAATCGTCATTCCCTACTTAGTAAAACATCGTACACCCATACTTTTCGTTGGTCTATTCATTGTACGTTCACGGAGAAATTTCTGAGGTGTAACAGGAAGCTTATAAGACCTTGTTAGAAGAAAGTCCAGCATAGAGGTTCCTCAATGACAGAAATGATAGCAAGCAATGACAAAAAATGGAAAGTCAACTTGAAAAAGAAATTAGAGAAAAGTGATATGGCAAAGTAGTAGTAGTTTGTGATTGGTATAATCAAAAGTATAAGTGATATCTTTAGCTGGATATAAAACACCAAGATTATAGAAAGATGAATAACGGAATAGGACGATTGTTAGAAAAGGATCAACACAATAAGGATGAGAGGGGATGACCCGAACGAACAGAATAAGTTTTGATGCGAAGAATGGATTTTTACAGAGGTAGTATATTCTAAAGGACAAAGCGGTGCTAAGTTGAGAATAGGGTTCCTCGTGCGAAGAATCAAGGATTGATTATAAAATGGAAGGAAATAAGATCAATTGGGAAGGAAGGAATGTAAAAGAACAAGAATGGGATTAGAAAGAGAAAGAAATGTGCCGCCAAGTACACGCGCTTATGAAGTAGTCATGTTATGATTAAAGAAAGATGCATCTCTTACCAACGAGTAGAGTATATGAAGTAATAAGTTGAAAAGGAAAGATGATCATGACTTATGAAGTTTACCGTACGACGATAGAACGATAGAATAAAGCTATCACCAACGACAAACGCAATATGATCATGATTGGTTTTGAAACTAATGTTGAGTGCAAAACAAGAGTAAAAGCGTATGAGGCATAAGAAGTATTAGTTGCGCATGAGACTTAGGTCCTAGAAAACAAAGATGACGTTAAAAATGAATTTTGAGTACCGAAGAAGAGGGCAAGTGACATTATATGATTGGTGTGGATAAATAGACCTACTACTATTGTGAGCATCCCTATCGGGCAAAATGTTGTGAATTGGAGCGGATTTACACATTGACTTATAACTACCAAATGAGCTAATTAAAATACATTCTTGTTCGGATTGCTATGCCGGTTGTATTACTTGATTACAAAACTACAAGATGAGTATGTTAAGACCTCCCACATGAATTATCGTAGTTATAAATTATGGGAAACAACATAAATGAGATGTATTATAGTAAGGGATTTATGAATTCAAGATTTGAAGGTGAGGCAATGGATTTGAGAGTGGTACAAGTAAAACACTTAAAGGGGGGAAGCAAGTAAAAAGAATACAAGTGTAGAGATTGGAATGATGGACCCTAAGATGTGGCAGATATAGATTCTAAAACAAAGAGTGAGAGTTATGTAGAAATAAGTCTAATGACTGGTAAATAAACGAATACGAATTGAGTAAGCATTTGAGACTATACGGGAAATCATTCATGAAGACCTTGAACCACGTAACATTGAGAGCAAATGACTCAAGGGTGTCACGACCCAACTAGGGGCCGCGACGGGTACCCGATACTTGTACCGAGCACCCCTTATCTCGTATCGTACTCTTATTACTAAGTGGGCCGTACAAATGATTATCGTCATTTCTTTAATTAATACTATCATTAATAACATTATTATAAACGTATATTAATAAACTTTACTAACATATTATACAGTGACGGGAACAAACAAGGTTATGAAACATCTGACTATACATATCTTCCTACGAGCCTCTGGACAAAATACATATAATAACAAGGAGGGCCGGATGTTGCCGTGCCCGAACATGTACACAAAAGTAGTACCAATAAGCTAGAGTTCCGGAACAACTGGAGCACTTCCAATGGATCGCTGGGGGAGCCCCTAGGAACCGAACTCGTCTACCTGCTTTCCTGCGTGGCATGAAACGCAGCGTCCACAATAAGGGACGTCAGTACGAGTAATGTACCGAGTATGTAAGGCATGAAAAACAGCATAATAAGGAGCATAAAGTATGAATAACAAAGTTATGAGATCATAGAGCATATAATAAGATAGGAGAGTAACCTGTACATATGAACGCCGCTTAGGCGGACACTCTGCATGCTTAGCTTTCCTTAAAAAAAAGAACATCTCTTGTTCATATTTATAGAAAATAGAACGTATCATATTTTACTTTCTTTGAAAGCTTTTCTTTGCATATATTTAGAAAATAGAACATATCATATTGCCGAGGCGTCGGCTCCGATCCACTTAGCCATATATATATCCCGTGTCCGGGACAACATTTACCGATGTGGGATTTGCCTGAACCAATGTGGGATTTGCCTAAACCAATGTGGGATTTTCCTAAGGCAAGTATTATACTCACCCCCCACTCTGGGACTCAGCGTTCTTGCTGAGGTTTGCCCCACCATTGGGTTTGCCCCACCACCGGCTCTGTTACCAACTGATCAGGTGGTTATGCGTCTATAGCGCCTCACCGTTTCCGTTACCCCATATACATATACCTACATCATGTCCATGTGTCATACCCATACATCATATACACCTATCATATACATATATCATATACACTTGTTATATACATGTATCATATACCTTTATCATATACATTTTTTGTATACATGTATCATATACATTTGATATATATATATATATATATATATATATATATATATATATATTATGCAAGTAGCATGCAAGCGGAGTGACGTAAGGTCGGTAGCCTCCGATTTATATTATGGATTAACCATGGCCGCTTGTCTCACCTTGAAGGGACTAGTATCATATGGCGAGACTATCAATAAAGAATAGCATTAAGAGAACACATAAAATAAGATCATAAGTCTCATAAAATATTAATTCTTATACTTTGGAGTCTTTAGAAAATCTAGTCGTAACAAGGAATAGAATTGGATTCAAGAACTAATTCATTATTCTTATTTTCATATTGAATCCTTAACTTAAGAGTTTGAAACATACCATCATTCTAGTCATAATCATTCTAGACAATTCCTTTCTTTGACTTCATCGTTAGCATTATAAAAGCACATTCATCATCGTAGTCTTAAAAGTTTACAAATTCATACACCTTTGCCTTGGGAAGATATAGACATTTTGGAAACCATTACGGGCTATTAGGGAGGATATCATATCTTGGGACCCTAGACTTTTAGCCTTTGAAGTCAAGAGAGGTATGGAAGTAATTACGAAATTATAGCATTGGAATCATAACATCTAACTTTCGGGATCAAGGAGGTATGGAAACAAGTATGACATCTTAATGTCGGAATCATGCCTTGAAAGGAAAGGACGAGCCTTACATACCTTGTTCGCTTCCTTAGTTAATCCAACTTAACCCTTGGCCCTTCCAAAATCTATAACAATATTATGAATACACACATTAGCTATGGATGTTTAGGAATCTCACCCTAACTAATACTTTGTCTACCGAAATTTCGGCAGCACTTCCCCTGTAAATACACTATCCTCAAAAATTCAACTTGGCTAATTTTAATCAACAACAATCCGGGAATTCAACCCGGCCAAACTATCAACAACAATGCCAACAATCATACTAACAATTTCAATAATCAACCCAAGATACATTCTAATAACTTAATCAATATACTACTTCCTTCAAGACCTTTCAACTCCAATAAGAATAATAACAACCTAATAATTTACACACTAACAACATCATACTAACAACATTATCTTCCATACATGCAACAACATTATATTCTTCATGAATTTCCCTCATTTTTATACACTACAACATGCACAAACACCATAACATATAAAAGAGGGATTAAATCTTACCTTTTTCTCTTGACTTCCCACTTGGCTAGAACTTTCAGCTTGCAAGAATATGTGTTGTTCTTGCTCTTAAAATCACTTCACCTTACTAAGGACCCTTTATTGGATTGTTTAACTAAAAGAGAATAAATTTTTGATGAAACTTTTCTAGGGTTCTTGTTTGTTGGGAGGGGGCCGAATAGCCCCTTAATTTTTTTTCTCCTTCTTCTGGTTCTTTGTTTTCTTGAAATTTCTAGAGAACATTAAGAATAAGATGACTTAGTCATCTTTTTATCCTTATTTGACCAAGTCCACTTATGGGCTTAGCCTACCCCTTGGACGGCCAACATGGCCCAATCAACACAAGCCCACGTTTTTGTTTGTTTTATTTTGCACTTCATGAAAAATTAATTTTTTTCCAAATTCCAAATTTACCCTTCGCCTTCCCCTATATTTCTACGAGTCATATTGGGAATTTCCCTTTTTACCCCCCGTCTTTCTTAATATTTCCACTTCAAAATTTTCATAAGCAACTTGTATGCCAAGCAAGATAAAAGCATGGCCTTGCTTGCTATCTTCCCGCGATTATCTTGAATTATCCGAACGTACAAAATGCGGGATATAACATCCTCCCCCCTTTAGAACATTTGTCCTCGAATGTTGAATTGGCCTCATGGCGTATTATGACACTTTGGGGAGGTCTAATTTATAATTGTCACATACGATCACTTTAGCATATCCGTTTAGAAGCTCAGGTTGCCTGTAGGCCATGGGCCAATTAACTTAGTTTCGTCAATTCCGAACCAACCGATCGTAACTTGTACTTAATACTATACAAAGCCTCATATGGTGCTGCCTTAGTTGTCCCCTCTTTATATTTGTTGACCTCACCAGGTATCTTCTGTATGTTCTCCTTATATTTGCCTCATATTACCCCCGCTGCCAATTTATTTTTACGTCATTTCGTAACCTTCACAATATGCCAACATACTCCGAACTCTGGCCCTGAGTTAATAGGTCACTTTTTATGAAGCTTAAATCGTCGTAGTTCATTTTAGGTCTAGCACGTTCTCCCCCCCCCCCCCCCCCCCTTTACTAAGAGGGTCTATACACGCCTATGCCCTTTAGGTAACCATCGCCTTCCGCGATCTTTTACAATTGTAATTCCTTCATTGTGGAGTCTGTCACGTCCCCTAACTATGTTCTCGCATACTATTGTGTTAGGAATTTCTAGCCTTAACTAGTGTGGATTCAGTATCGGTCTTACCCTGTGACATCTGTACTTATGTCTTTCACTCCGTTTCTTGAATTTCGTTTGGTTAGTATTTTCTATATATCGCAACACTGTTTGCTAGGACTCTACAGTCACAATGAGGTGTTACATGTTTATACATATTTATTACCATTTCACTTACAACGACTTCCAAACGCTATTCAAACTTACTTAATCCTAGGCCGTGTCGCGCTTTCTTCCTTTTCATCAGTCTAGTCTGTCTCAGCCTACACGACTTCTATAAGGCTTCTAACCGCTCCACACACTCTAATTTTCTTTAGGTTACCCTAATTTCACATTCGTCTTTTATTCCTACATTTATGGAATTTTTAGTGCACTTCCCAGGGGGTTACCCATCCTGAAATTGCTCTCACTCTAGCACGCTTAACCTCGAAACTTTCATGCATTTCGGTGTCTTAATGCCAGTATTTTTTCCTCCACTCCCCCGCATTGCCTATATCACGTAATATGGGGCAAGTTGGGGTCTTGATAATTTCTGAAACGCTCTCGTAACGCATCTTTCCCTTTTAATTACTATTTTAGCCTCCGCAATCCCTAATATTTACTTTTTTCCTATGTGTACGACTACTTTTCGTCCTGAATTTCCAAATTCCCAATACATTCAACAATACAAAAAGCGGTATATGATAGAGTAGAATTTAAATCGATTAACACATACATATAATAGGAAAATGCCAATAGTGTACCTGTAGCCGCGTCTGGGGAAGGTTCAGGATCCTGTCGTCTTGTCAATGCGTATATACGGTGCGGAGGACCGGCTGAACTGGGTGCCCCTCCTCTGCCTCGGCCACGGCCTACGAGAGCCTGGGAAGTCTGTCTAGGAGGGTGCACAGATGAAAAACAATCCGCCATCGACCCTGCGGGCTGGCCCCTACCGCCACCGCCTACTGTCGGGCACTCACGCCTCTTGTGCCCAATTTGTCCACAAGCATAACAAGCATCCAAGCCGTGGCGACACGGACCCGGGTGGAATTTTCCGCACTGACCGCATTGTCGGATCGATGACCTCCTCTGACTGGGAGCTTCTCCTAACGGAGAATCTAGAACTCTCGAGCTTTGGCCTTGTCTGAAATGCTGCTGTGCCTGTCCCCCTCTATACTCACTTCTAGCTCCGAAAGATCTGGCCCTTTTTCTGGAACCCCTATCCAAATAACACTCACCTTTCTGTAACTGATGTCGTTCCTCCAGGTTTTGGTCGTGAGCCTGAATACGAGCGATAGTCATCCCATCCTGGAATGAAGCCGTCAAGCAGTCCTTAATTAAATGTGGCCCCAACCCACTCACGAACCGATATACATGATCTTCCATATCAGCCACTATGGCTGGGGCATACCTGGCTAAGGAATTAAAACGAAGGCTGTATTCCCGGACGCTCATATTCCCCTGTTTGAGATTCAAGAAAATATCGGATCGAGCTCGTCGAACCTCCGGCTGTAAGAAGTGTCGCAGAAATGCCTCAGTGAACTCCTGCCAAACCGGGGGAGGTGCATTTGCTCCCCTCGAAGATACCCAACTATTATACCACAGAACTGATATATCCCGCAACCTGTACGAAGCCAATTCAACTGATTCTGTATCCGAAGCATGTATTATCCTCAGTGTCCTCAACATCTCATCTATGAAACTCTGCGGGTCTTCCTCTGGTTTCGACCCATAGAACTCCGGAGGTTTTAGGGCGATAAAATCACGGGCCCTTGCACTCACTGCCCTGTCTCCCTGGTCTGTGTCTTGCCACTGAGCTTGTGCGGCAACTAGCTGGGTCACCAACTGAATAGCCTCTGCCATCTGCTGGCCCGAAGCTGATGGCGGTGGAACTGGAGGTGCTGGGGCAAGAGCTGGAGCTCTCTCCCGCTCTGCTGATACTGGGGAAGCGGGAGAAATCTGGGGAGGAGCCTCGTTGTAAGACTCACCTTCTTCCACTTCCGCCAGTGGCTCCCGTTCAACTCTTCTTCCAGCCACCGTCTTGCCCTTTTGGGCCGTCGTAGCTTTCTTCTTCACCGGCATTACTGAAACCATAACACAGGATTAGGAAAAGAACATTGAAACCTAGTAACATAGCTCTATCGCACGATCTAGAATACAAAGAAGGTCAGATTTCCTAAATGCCCTGCAGCCTCCTGTTTATAAGTGTGGCGCGCTACACACCCATAAACAGGACTCTACTGAACACGGCTCGTAGACAATCCCTAGGATGAACTGCTCTGATACCACTTCTGTCACAACCCAACTAGGGGCCGCGACGGGTACCCGATACTTGTACCGAGCACCCCTTATCTCGTATCGTACTCTTATTACTAAGTGGGCCGTACAAATGATTATCGTCATTTCTTTAATTAATACTATCATTAATAGCATTATTATAAACGTATATTAATAAACTTTACTAACATATTATACAGTGACGGGAACAAACAAGGTTGTGAAACATCTAACTGTACATATCTGTCTACGAGCCTCTGGACAAAATACATATAATAACAAGGAGGGCCGGATGCTGCCGTGCCCGAACATGTACACAAAAGTAGTACCAATAAGCTGGAGCTCCGGAACAACTGGAGCACTTCCAATGGATTGCTGGGGGAGCCCCTAGGAACCGAACTCGTCTACCTGCTTACCTGCGTGGCATGAAACGCAGCGTCCACAATAAGGGACGTCAGTACGAGTAATGTACCGAGTATGTAAGGCATGAAAAACAGCATAATAAGGAGCATAAAGTATGAATAAAAAAGTTATGAGATCATAGAGCATATAATAAGATAGGAGAGTAACCTGTACATATGAACGCCGCTTAGGCGGACACTCTGCATGCTTAGATTTCCTTTAAAAAAAGAACATCTCTTGTCCATATTTATAGAAAATAGAACGTATCATATTTTATTTTCTTTGAAAGCTTTTCTTTGCATATATTCAGAAAATAGAACATATCATATTGCCGAGGTGTCGGCTCCGATCCACTTCCGATGTGGGATTTGCCTAAACCAATGTGGGATTTGCCTAAACCAATGTGGGATTTTCCTAAGGCAAGTCTTATACTCACCCCCCACTCTGGGACTCAGCGTTCTTGCTGAGGTTTGCCCCACCATTGGGTTTGCCCCACCACCGGCTCTGTTACCAACTGATCAGGTGGTTATGCGTCTATAGCTGTCACACCCTAACCTTATTAGGGTGTGATGGGCACCCGACCCCACATACGGAGCCGAGCGAACCCTCAGACTCTGATTCCATACATACCCTTTCAAATTTCCAGATCAAATCACATGAAACATACAATAGGACTTCTAACAGAAACGGAAAACAGACATCGTCTTAGACGGCCATATCACATCAAATCCATAGGTAGGCGGAATGTACATCGCCTGAACATACATACATATACGAACATATAGGCCACTTGGGCCACCATAGCAAACAGGGCCGCTTAAGACACAGATCTCAGACAGGACCAAAAAAAATCTGTGGACATATGAAACTGCTTACGAACTGACTCTCTGTACCCACGACTCTGTCTGCAAAGTGTCTTAACACAAATCAGAAAGCACAACATATGAATACTCAGACTCGGCAACGCTCCGATGGAAAGTGGAGCTCGCCAATCCCGCTGAAAACTCCTAGCCAAGTCTTCTGATCATCTGGGTGTACCTGCGTGGCATGAAACGTAGCCCCCGAAGAAGAGGGGTCAGTACAGAATATGTACTGAGTATGTAAGGCAAGAATACAGAAAACAGAATCATAATCAGAATCAAAAGTACAGAAGTATAACAGACGGGATCATAATCAGACTCAGATATACAAAGCATATGTACGATATGCAAAACAACAGAAACAACTTACTGGGACACAGACCATGCATGCCAAGAATGGTATCCGGTCCTTTACAGGACCCGGGGAAAACGTGGTCGCCTCCCGGCCTTAGGCGCCACACACATCATACTCCAGAAGATTTGCTCCTGTCTCTGACACACATCATAATATCCAAATGTACATATACATATAGGCGGTTCAGCGAACCAAACACATCATACTTCGGAATTCATATACGGCGCCCGGCCCTCAGGCGAGGAACTCGGGAACCGTGCGCACGATATAAACCGGCCCGGGACTCGGCGAAGGAAGTCATGACATATGCACGAGCAGAGTAGTGAGAAACTAAATGCACATAACCAAGACTTAATGGATTAATCTAACGTACTATCCGAATATCCGTTACCAAATTACTCATAACAGATTACTTATACCAGATTACTTATACCAGAATGCTTATGTCAGAATACTTATTTCAGCATACTTATACCGGAATACTTACTTCAGAGTACTTATATCAAAGTTGGGAATACTCATATCAAATTACCCGTATCAGAGTACTTATATCAGAATGCTCAGATCAGAATACATACTTGTATCAGCATTTCTCATATCGGGACACTTATGCCAAATACTTACATCAGAATATTTATGTCAGAATGCTCAGACCGGAGTACTTATACCAGAATACGCAGGTCAGAATACTTAAGTCAGAATTCGCCTATCAGGATTATTAGACACTTACATTAGGGAGGACATACGGATCACAAACAGACTCGGAATCACAGAATAGAATAACCCCAATGTACATATCAATATCATACCTTACTTGGCTCTAGGACATGCCAAAAGAATGAAAGGGTAAGCCTCACATACCTGTTCAACCTCTTATTAGCTGCACTTATTCGTCCAAGCTCGCAAATCTACATTTGGGAGGATTCACACTAATGTTAGTCCTCTTATCACACACTTATCCCAAGTGTCAAATTGTACTATTCTATATTCTGCCGAAAATCGGGCAGCATCTCCCCTGTTTATATGCCTAGCCCGAATTCTCAATTCAGCAACAAACAACAATAATAACAATACCAACATTATTCATAATATTTCCAACTCCAAAATATTCCATAAAACAACCCACACGCGGTTTTCCAACTTTCATAACTAACCAACTCAGTATACAATTATTTAATCGCGTTTTTTTCGTAATTAAACGCGTATTAACACAAATAGAAAGAGATTCATACCTTTCTCCCTTTAATATTGACGTATATTCACCTTTTCATGCCAATATTAGACCACCACACGCCCTCTATACAATTCTGCAGCGAAAACTATATGCTATCCGGACAGGAATTGGGAAATTATACCTGGTTTGGGGTAAAAAGTAGGTGTGGAAATGTTGGAGAATTTTCCAGAAATTTGGGATGGTTTTGAGGGCCTTTTGCTGAAAAAAATGGGGGATTTGCCCCTTTTATAAGGTTCTGGGTCCTGCTCAGAACCGACATAAAATGCTTCTGCGCGTTCGCGCCCAATTTTGGCGCGTTCGCGCAGAGTTAAATTTCCTGACTGTAAAGTATTCAGCGCGTTCGTGCTGCATTCTGGCGCGTTCGCGCTGGCCTTTTTCTGCCTGGACCTTCGTTCAGTAAAACGGTCATAACCTTTGATACCGATATCGTGTGAGAACCCACGACCTATGGTTGGAAAGGTAATTCAATTATCTACAACTTTTATTTCTGGGTGTTTTCCCAAATTCAAAACTTATGATGCCCTTTTCGCCCCTCCAATTCAGATCATCCGAAAACGTTTCCTTAAATCGTCCTTCTGGAGGGCTTATGCCCATTTTTGGCTTACGGGTCCTTCTTAGGACTTGCTCAACTTTCCATATGCTACTCGTATATATCTTCATATATCCTTTATAAAACTTCAACGTGTGGGACCCACTTAGCTTGCAGCAACGAGGGCTCTTCGTCGAATAACATATGAACTATTTCACATCGTGTTGTCTCCAAATGTCATATATATGTTATTATTACCTCCTCATAACACAAACTTCATCCTGAACTTGATTATCAAATTTTTGTTCTGCGCGTTCGCGCCACTCGCTGGCGCGTTTGCGCAGACTATTTTCCTAGCTTGCCCCTCCAACTTTTAATGTTCATACCTCCTTACCCCGATGTCCGATTGAGGTGCCCGTTGGAAACTAGACTTCCCGAACTTTACTTTAAACTTTATTTTACTTCAAAAACCTCAACCTTTCTTAATATTCCATACTAATAATATTCATAACAACTTATACATTAAAATAGCTTTTGAAAATGGTCTTGTCCTTAACTTACCATGACGACTTTGGGATTTCCAAATGTACAAGATACGGGCTATAACATCCTCCCCCCCTTTAGAACATTCGTCCTCGAATGTTCAACTGACCTTATGGGGTATTGTAGCGCTTCGGGAGGAGGTTCATGCCCATTCGATATCCTTCATCCTACTTTCCTCATTAACCAGCCCCTGAATCCTTACATGAATCCTAATTCCATATTATGGGTTTCTTTTTCTAGTACTTGAAAATATTGCGACCTCTTGTTGTCCTAAGATGATATGGTCTCCCCCCCTTTAAGGGGTTCCTCATATGACAACAGTCCTCTTATGAAGTCTTCATTTATACACTATCCCTTACCTTCCTCCAACCTTGTACCTACATATTGAAAACTTCTTATCGCACATTCTCCCTCGGCTTTCTGTCTATGTCGTCATTTTGTCCACATTTTCTATACTTTTCCATCCACAACTCGTACTTTTACTTGCCTGGCCCACCTACTCGTGATTCTTCCTTAATTGCGCGGTTGTGCTGTAACTGTACGTCCATATTTCTTCAGCGTTCCGCCATTCTTGTCCTTAGCGCAGAATCTTTACTCTCCTTATCCTTGCTCATACATTATCATAGCTACATACTTATTCTTTTATGAATCCCTCCTCGTAACGTTATTACAGACCTAAGCATTCCTTTTTCTTACTTCGTATCCCCTTATTCTAGCCACTATTCCTTTAGCCTCACTTATCAACATCAGTTCTCGAATCTCCTTCCGATATTCCGATCTCTCTGTTTCCTATCTGCTCACTCTCTTTCTTCATCAACATTACTACTAGGACTTCCAATCCCAACTTATGGTAAGATAATAGCATCTTACTTTGCCACACTTGTACCATTTATTCTTGCCGTCCCTCGAACTTCAGTACTCTTACGCGATCAATACCTTCTTTTACCATAACTCGGATTACTAGAGCACACACGCCATCGATGTCATCATATATGGAACATCCCACACATTCACATATACCTTTATATATATATTTTTTTTTTACTATCAACTAGCCCACAAAGTATCTCCGAACGCTATTCAAGCCTATCTTGATTCTCGAGCTGCGACGCACTCTTTGGCTCTTTACCGAGCTGGTCTGCCTCGTCCCACGCGTCTTTTTAAGGTTTCCAACCATCCCATATAATCTAGTTTCACTTAGGCTATTCTAGTTTTTCATTTGTCTTTTATGTCAGAATATGTGGAATTCCTTGTAAACTTTCCAGGGGGTCACCCATCCCAGGATTGCTCCCACCTGAGCACGCTTAACCTCGAAACTTTAGTGGAATCCGACGCCTTAATGCTGATATTTTTGGGTCCGCTCCCGCGCATGACCTTTACTACATGATTCGGGACTAGTCGAGGTTTTACAGGTCCCGGGTCACCCTCGTGACACGTCTTTTCCTTCACAATTACCGTTTTACCCTTTTCGGCCCTAAGTGCTCACCTTTCAATTTCGTATGTAATTACTTTTCATCTTAGGTTCCCAGACTCCTGATGATAACAGATACACCTTCGTTTCCCTTACTTCATAAATGTCCGGATATCAGTCCGTTCGAATTTCCTACTCACCGCTTTTACATAATAATTTGTAACAAAATCTATTGTCAACTTTCTGAATCCTCCATCAGACCTTGTTTCTTCTTATATCATCCCCTGTACACAGCAAATATCAATAACTCCTTACAAAACATATGGCTATATAACATTCTGGCCCTTCGGAACTGCCAATTCCAGGTACCAAGTCAAATACGTCAATACTTACCCTCATGACTTTCCGTGTCACCACTTACCTTTTCTGTCGTATGTAAGGCTCACATAAGGATTTCAGTTCCTACGGCTTGGCTCTATCGCACGATCTAGGACAGAAGGAAGGTCAACAATCCCTAAATACCCTGTAGCCTCCTGTTTATAAATGTGGCCGGCTTCACACCATAAACAGGACTCTACTGGACACGACTTTGCAGACAACCCTTAGACCGACCTGCTCTGTTACCACTTTGTCACACCCTAACCTTATTAGGGTGTGATGGGCACCCGACCCCACATACGGAGCCGAGCGAACCCTCAGACTCTGATTCCATACATACCCTTTCAAATTTCCAGATCAAATCACATGAAACATACAATAGGACTTCTAACAGAAACGGAAAACAGACATCGTCTTAGGCGGCCATATCACATCAAATCCATAGGCAGGCGGAATGTACATCGCCTGAACATACATACATACATATACGAACATATAGGCCACTTGGGCCACCATAGCAAACAGGGCCGCTTAAGACACAGATCTCAGATCGGACCAAAATAATTCTGTGGACATATGAAACTGCTTACGAACTGACTCTCTGTACCCACGACTCTGTCTGCAAAGTCTCTAACACAAATCAGAAAGCACAACATATGAATACTCAGACTCGGCAACGCTCCGATGGAAAGTGGAGCTCGCCAATCCCGCTGAAAACTCCTAGCCAAGTCTTCTGATCATCTGGGTGTACCTGCGTGGCATGAAACGCAGCCCCCAAAGAAGAGGGGTCAGTACGGAATATGTACTGAGTATGTAAGGCAAGAATACAACAAACAGAATCAGAATCAGAATCAAAAGTACAGAAGTATAACAGACGGGATCATAATCAGACTCAGATATACAGAGCATATGTACGATATGCAAAATAACAGAAACAACTTACTGGGACACAGACCATGCATGCCAAGAACGGTATCCGGTCCTTTACAGGACCCGGGGAAAACGTGGTCGCCTCCCGGCCTTAGGCGCCACACACATCATACTCCAGAAGATTTGCTCCTGTCTCCGACTCACATCATAATATCCAAATGTACATATACATATAGGCGGTTCAGCGAACCAAACACATCATACTTCAGAATAAATATACGGCGCCCGGCTCTCAGGCGAGGAACTCGGGAATCGTGCGCACGATATAAACCGGCCTGGGACTCGGCGAAGGAAGTCATGACATATGCACGAGCAGAGTAGTGAGAAACTAAATGCACATAACCAAGACTCAATGGATTAATCTAACGTACTATCCGAATATCCGTTAACAGATTACTCATAACAGATTACTTATACCAGATTACTTATACCAGAATGCTTATGTCAGAATACTTATTTCAGCATACTTATACCGGAATACTTACTTCAGAGTACTTATATCAAAGTTGGGAATACTCATATCAAATTACCCGTATCGGAGTACTTATATCAGAATGCTCAGATCAGAATACATACTTGTATCAGCATTTCTCATATCGGGACACTTATGCCAAATACTTACATCAGAATATTTATGTCAGAATGCTCAGACCGGAGTACTTATACCAGAATACGCATGTCAGAATACTTAAGTCAGAATTCGCCTATCAGGATTATTAGACACTTACATTAGGGAGGACATACGGATCACAAACAGACTCGGAATCACATAATAGAATAACCCCAATGTACATATCAATATCATACCTTACTTGGCTCGAGGACATGCCAAAAGAATGAAAGGGTAAGCCTCACATACCTGTTCAACCTCTTATTAGCTGCACTTATTCGTCTAAGCTCGCAAATCTACATTTGGGAGGATTCACACTAATGTTAGTCCTCTTATCACACACTTATCCCAAGTGTCAAATTGTACTATTCTATATTCTGCCGAAAATCGGGCAGCATCTCCCCTGTTTATATGCCTAGCCCGAATTCTCAATTCAGCAACAAACAACAATAATAACAATACCAACATTATTCATAATATTTCCAACTCCAAAATATTCCATAAAACAGCCCACAAGCTGTTTTCCAACTTTCATAACTAACCAACTCAGTATACAATTATTTAATCGCGTTTTTTTCGTAATTAAACGCGTATTAACACAAATAGAAAGAGATTCATACCTTTCTCCGTTTAATATTGACGTATATTCACCTTTTCATGCCAATTTTAGACCACCACACGCCCTCTATACAATTCTGCAGCGAAAACTATACGCTATCCGGACAGGAATTGGGAAATTATACCTGGTTTGGGGTAAAAAGTAGGTGTGGAAATGTTGGAGAATTTTCCAGAAATTTGGGATGGTTTTGAGGGCCTTTTGCTGAAAAAAATGGGGGATTTGCCCCTTTTATAAAGTTCTGGGTCCTGCCCAGAACCGACATAAAATGCTTCTGCGCGTTCGCGCCCATTTTTGGCGCGTTCGCGCAGAGTTAAATTTCCCGACTGTAAAGTATTCAGCGCGTTCACGCTGGCCTTTTTCTGCCTGGACCTTCGTTTAGTAAAACGGTCATAACTTTTGATACCGATATCGTGTGAGAACCCACGACCTATGGTTGGAAAGGTAATTCAATTATCTACAACTTTTATTTCTGGGTGTTTTCCTTATGATGCCCTTTTTGCCCCTCCAATTCAGATCATCCGAAAACGTTTCCTTAAATCGTCCTTCTGCAGGGCTTATGCCCATTTTTGGCTTACGGGTCCTTCTTAGGACTTGCTTAACTTTCCATATGCTACTCGTATATATCTTCATATATCCTTTATAAAACTTCAACGTGTGGGACCCACTTAGCTTGCAGCAACGAGGGCTCTTCGTCGAATAACATATGAACTATTTCACATCGTGTTGTCTCCAAATGTCATATATATGTTATTATTACCTCCTCATAACACAAACTTCATCCTGAACTTGATTATCAAATTTTTGTTCTGCGCGTTCGCGCCACTCGCTGGCGCGTTTGCGCAGACTATTTTCCTAGCTTGCCCCTCCAACTTTTAATGTTCATACCTCCTTACCCCGATGTCCGATTGAGGTGCCCGTTGGAAACTAGACTTCCCGAACTTTACTTTAAACTTTATTTTACTTCAAAAACCTCAACCTTTCTCAATATTCCATACTAATAATATTCATAAGTAATATTCATAACAACTTATACATTAAAATATCTTTTGAAAATGGTCTTGTCCTTAACTTACCATGACGACTTTGGGATTTCCAAATGTACAAGATACGGGCTATAACAATAGCGCCTCACCTTTTCCCTTACCCCATATACATATACCTACATCATGTCCATGTGTCATACCCATACATCATATACACCTATCATATACATATATCATATACACTTGTTATAAACATGTATCATATAACTTTATCATATACATTTTTTGTATACGTGTATCATATACATTTGTCATATATATATATATTATGCAAGTAGCATGCAAGCGAGCCCCAAAGAAAGTTATGTATCTATCGGAGTGACGTAAGGTCGGTAGCCTCCGATTTATATTATGGATTAACCATGGCCGCTTGTCTCATCTTGAAGGGACTAGTATCATAAGGCGAGACTATCAATAAAGAATAGCATTAAGAGAAAACATAAAATAAGATCATAAGTCTCATAAAACATTAATTCATATACTTTGGAGTCTTTAGAAAATCGAGTCGTAACAAGGAATAGAATTGGACTCAAGAACTAATTCATTATTCTTATTTTCATATTGAATCCTTAACTTAAGACTTTGAAACATACCATCATTCTAGTCATAATCATTCTAGACAATTCCTTTCTTTGACTTCATCGTTAGCATTATAAAAGCACATTCATCATCGTAGTCGTAAAAGTTTACAAATTCATACACCTTTGCCTTCGGAAGATATAGACATTTTGGAAACCATTACGGGCTATTAGGGAGGATATCATATCTTGGGACCCTATACTTTTAGCCTTTGAAGTCAAGGGAGGTATGAAAGTAATTACGAAATTATAGCATTGGAATCATAACATCTAACTTTCGGGATCAAAGAGGTATGGAAACAAGTATGACATGTTAACGTCGGAATCATGCCTTGAAAGGAAAGGACGAGCCTTACATACCTTGTTCGTTTCCTTAGTCAATCCAACTTAACCCTTGGCCCTTCCAAAATCTATAACAATATTATGAATACACACATTAGCTATGGATGTTTAAGAATATCACCCTAACTAACACTTTGTCTACCGAAATTTCGGCAGCACTTCCCCTGTAAATACACTATCCTAAAAAATTCAACTTGGCTAATTTTAATCAACAACAATCCGGGAATTCAACCCGGCCAAACTATCAACAACAATGCCAACAATCATACTAACAATTTCAATAATCAACCCAAGATACATTCTAACAACTCAATCAATACACTACTTCCTTCAAGACCTTCCAACTCCAATAAGAACAATAACAACCTAATAATTTACACACTAGCAACATCATACTAACAACATTATCTTCCATACATGCAAGAACATTATATTCTTCATGAATTTCCCTCATTTTTATACACTACAACATGCACAATCACCCATAACATATAAAAGAGGGATTAAATCTTACCTTTTTCTCTTGACTTCCCACTTGGCTAGAACTTTCAACTTGCAAGAATATGTGTTGTTCTTGCTCTAAAAATCACTTCACCTTACTAAGGACCCTTTATTGGATTGTTTAACTAGAACAGAATAAATTTTTGATGAAAATTTTCTTGGGTTCTTGTTTGTTGGGAGGGGGCCGAATGGCCCCTTAATTTTTTTCTCCTTCTTCTTGTTCTTTGTTTTCTTGAAATTTCTAGAGAACATTAAGAATAAGATGACTTAGTCATCTTTTTATCCTTATTTGACCAAGTCCACTTGTGGGCTTAGCCTACCCCTTGGACGGCCAACATGGCCCAATCAACACAAGCCCACTTTTTTTTTGTTTTATTTTGCACTTCATGAAAAATTAATTTTTTTCCAAATTCCAAATTTACCCTTCGCCTTCCCCTATATTTCTACGAGTCATATTGTGAATTTCCCTTTTTACCCCTCGCCTTTCTTAATATTTCCACTTCAAGATTTTCATAAGCAATTTGTATGCCAAGCAAGATAAAAACATGGCCTTGCTTGTTATCTTCCCGCGATTATCTTGAATTATCCGAACGCACAAAATGCGGGATATAACAAAGGGGTATTGCAAAAGATGGTGATGTGATACTAGAAGGGAGGCAATGGCACTAACGATAGAGTCGTTGTTAATGATATTGCTATTTATAAGTGACAATGAAGGAAGAGACTTAAAGTTTCTATAGTAGAAGATAAGATATGATAATCAAGGAAAAAAATAAAGGAAGAAACAGAGTATGACGAGATAAGTTACTACGAATAGACAAAAGAGTTTTAGTATATGTAATCACCGAGCCTAGCCATGGTCGGGCACGCGAAACACTGAACCTTCGTGGTCAGGCATGCTATGTAAATGATATACATAAGAATATGACTATGGATACGATATGTACATGAGTACGATTATGAATACAGATACCAATGTGGATACTTGTATATGTATAGATATGTACGTACACGAATCACGCAAGAACGATTATGTGACATGCAAGTATTTATGTGTCGCCAATGAAACCATGTGGGTACTTAAAAAGAAGAGTAAGAGGTAAGCAAGAATAGTGTGATCATGATACTCCAGGTCAGTTGAAGGAAAATATATGGCGAAATTTTGGTAGAATCCCGGATAGTTTAACATTCGAGGACGAATGTTCCCAAGGGGGGAAGAATGTTACACCTCGGAAAATTTTTCCGTTCATGCACAGTGAATAGACTGACGAAGGGCGCGATGCATGCGATGCTTTGATGATGTAAGATATAACATTCGATGATTCTAAAAGAGATTTCAAAGACATTCGAAGTAAGAGAAGAAAGTTGCCAAGAGGAGGCAAGACATACGAGATGTATCGGAAAGGATTTATGAGTAATGAGATAATGACGATTCAATGATGCTTGGGAGAAGAGTTAGAACATCCCCTAGATTGTTAATGAAGTGATAAACAAGTGTCAAGAAGGTTCTATAAGGATTGGAGATCAAACGAGTCAACGAAAATGATTTTCGGAAAAACTGTGGATTGTACGGTCTATTATGCGGTCCGTACAAAAGATACGGACCGTAGAGCTGGCCGTATAACTTGTCCTGAGAAGAGTCTCCGCTGGAACCATTATATGGTCACACATACGTACCGTATAAATTGTACGGACCGTATGTGTGTCCGTATAAAGGTGTCGGGACAGATTTGTGTATTAAATAAGGGACTAAGTTTCATTTCATTTCATTTTCCCTTCACTCCCCTTCTCTCTAAAACATCTCTCTACACTTCTCGAACAAGAATTCAAGGGGTATTTATGATCAATTACATCAAACCAAGTGAATCAAATATAAGAAACTCATTAAAGTTCATCCAAGTGAAGGTGAAACTAGGGTTTTGCTCAAGTGAAGTGTTTGCACTCAAGGTTAATTCCCACACCATCTAAGGTAAGTTTTATGATATTTACATGTTGTTTAAGCTATTTGAAAATTGAAACACTTGGATTGTAGAAGGATATAGGAAATGGGTCATAAACAAGAGAATAATGAGATTTTGAGTAGTAGTTGGAATGAGTTGTGAATATTAATATGTTGTGATTATAAGTATGTTATAAATGATATTGAGAACACGGGATAAGCATTATATGCAAGAAAACGTACTGGTATACTATGACAAAGATTATGGATGAATTGAAGTGGAATTGTGAGACGAGGGTAATGTAGATGAATGAAGATTGTGGGCTATGATATTGTGAACGTTATTATGAATGTTTGGGAGTTGACATACAATATGGGAAAGGTTGTATAAACAAAGGAAATGCTGCCTAATTTTCTCAAGCTTTAGTAAGCACATTCATGTAATCGATTAGCTAATGTGAATGCTAATTCTCTTGAAGGTAGAAACGTGAGCATTTTAGGAAAACAATCAAGCGATGGAAATTGTTAAGCGAAAGAGGTATGTAAGGCCAGTCCTTTATTTCTAAGGCATGACTCATATGACATGAATCCTCCTATATTTCCATGATTTTCCTACATAACGGGAATGATGAGCCTACGAGTATAAAGAGCTTCATATGAGATAAAGAAAAGAGATACGTTATGAACATGACAATACCGATGATGAATCTAAGTATAGAAGTCATAAAGCTCATGATATGATTCCAATAATATTATTTCCTTACCTCTCCATGACTTTATTACCTTCCGGAAAACTAAAAGCCTATGTTCATGAATAGCCATATGGGATAAGATAAGAGATATGTCATGAATGCGAAAATGATGATGATGAGTCTAAGTATAAAGATTCTAAGGCCTATAATATTATGTCTCTACAAGGCTAAAGATCCATATTATGATCCATTAATGTTGTTTATTGAATACGCTCGCCTTATATGCTAATTCATTCAAGGTGAGGCAAAATGCTTATGAATGCTTCATAAAGGAATTGGGGGTTCTCCACCTTATGTCACCCCGGCATTGTTATAGATTGTCTATAAGCTCTGACACATGTCCTATGACCAATGTTCCGAAAAGTTACGAGTCTATGTTCATAAAGGGTTCCATATGAGATTAAGGTAGGAGATATGCCATAGATACGATGATGGAAATGATGAGCCTAAGTTAGAGATTATAAAGGCTATTATGCGATATTATTACGAAGTTCATGCTACGAATATGATGCGATTTTCATAGATTGTCTTTAAATCCAAATGTATGCTCTATGAAAAGTTATGATAAGTTTATGGGATATATGTGATGATAATAATGACGTTGTTGATAGTGATGATGATAATGATGACGATGATAATAGTGATGACACTAAAGATATTTATGGGCTTTTATGCATATATGTGCCTATGTATGGCTATTATGAAACCTCGAGCTTATATGACCGGGTAGAATGTATATGAATATATATATATATATATATATATAATAATGACGTTGTTGATAGTGATGATGATAATGATGACGATGATAATAGTGATGACACTAAAGATATTTATGGGCTTTTATGCATATATGTGCCTATGTATGGCTATTATGAAACCTCGAGCTTATATGGCCGGGTAGAATGTATATATATATATATATATATATATATATATATATATATATATATATATATATATATTTATGTAACGCGCGCGCAACTCTGCAGTTGGGTACGGATAACCCTGAAGCCTTGGTAGGGCCAGGTAGATATAACCCTGAAGCCTTGGTAGGGCCAGTTATGTATAACCCTGAGGCCTTGGTTGGCCAGGTACGTGTAACCCTGAAGCCTTGGTTGGCCAGGTATATACATGATATAAATATGTATATGATATAAATATGTATATGACATGGATATGTACATGATATAGACGTGAATATGATATATGTAGGAAAACCACGAAAAATATGTATGTGATATTGTCAAGACACTATGTGGCCATATACAGATAACGTTTAATGTGTATGAGCTATGATGATACATGTACCGTGATAATATATGATATAGGAATGAAAGGTATCCTCCTTTAAAAGTTACGCAGGTTATGTCTTCATCTCATGTCCTATGATTCTCTATTATGTTCATCTCATTCATGCCTTACATACTCCGTACAATATTCGTACTGACGTCCATTTTCTTTGGACGCTGTGTTCATGCCCACAGGTAGACAGGGAGGCGACCCAGATTTGTAGAAGTCGATAAGCAGAGTGTTGAAAGCACTCTATTATTCCAGAGGTGCCATTGAGTTACTATTGTATGTACATGTATGTTTTGGGCACGACGGGGTCTTGTCCCGTCCATATGTCTAGTACTCTAGTAGATGCTCGTAGATACGTATGTGTGGGTAGTATGGTCTCATGATTTTGATAAGTGTATATATGCATATAGGCATGTGTGTATTATTTTGATAGCCGAAAGGCTTATCTATATAAAAGTAATTATGGTTGCAATTGAGAAATGATTTTCTTATGATATGAGTATGATAAGTAAGGGAATGAGTGGTGCTCGGTGGTTAACCCCGGGTACCCATCACGGCCCCTAGTCGGGTCGTGACAAAATCAAATGTGTAGGTTATCCTTATCTCATGTTATGTTTTGTATCCCTTGTTATGTTATTGTTCTTGCTTTACATACTCAGTACACTGTTCGTACTGATGTCCCTTCTTGTGGACACTGCGTTCATGCTCGCAGGTTCAGGTAGTCAGCAAGACAACCCAGCCCAGTAGGATCTGCACTCAGCTGCAGTCAGTGGGCTCCGTTTGGTTCGGAGCTACAGTCCTTTTGGTATGCTATCTTGACATGTAGATGTATGGGTATGACAGGGGCCTTGTCCTGTCTTTTCTACAGTTTATGCTCCATAGAGGTCTGTAGACATTTATGTATAGTGGGAGTGTTGTGTAGCTATATCAGCTCTTATTTTGTTGTACAACATATGTAGCGGCCTAGTCAGCCTACACTGTTATCCTTGGCACGCATGATTGTTTATATATATGCACGGGTTATGCATTTTCGATGCGAAGTTTGTTATGTTAACTTTACAGCAAACGATATAGTTTAGTTTTGAGTTATGTATAAGCCTAGGTTAATCAGTGAGAAGTAGGTACGAGTATAGGGGTTCTTGGTTAGTAGTAGTCAGGCACTCATCACGGCTTATCGGTTTGGGTCGTGACAAAAGTGGTATCAGAGCATTTCGTCCTAGGGTTGTTTGCAGAACCGTGTCCGGTAGAGTCTTGTTTATGGGTATGAATCGGGCCACACTTATAAACAGGAGGCTGCGGGACATTTAGGAATCATTGACCTTTCCTTATTTCTTAAATCGTGCGATAGAGCCAAAGCCTAGGAAAGATCATTTCTGACCCTCTTTCCCTGTAGGTAAGTGCAGATTGACATAGATGAAGAGATCGGCTTCAGATAGTGGGGGTGCAAGGAAAGCCCCCAGGGTGGATTCGGGATCTCAGATTCCAGCAGCAAGTGGGAGGAGTCCCAACTATTCTATTGAGATAGATCCTTCCGAGGACATCTAGACAATCCCCCCAGTGTTCGTGACTTCCATGGAGGAGGATTCGTCGGAAGATAGTTACAAGATGGACCTGTCTGAGGGTTCGTATGTGACGCCGGTAGAGCGGGAGGCTCCCGAGGATGCACTAGAGTTGATCCCTCCAGCTTCACCTATGATGGAGCATTATGTCAGAGCAGCTATGAGCGTGAGCATTACCGAGTATTCTAGCCTATTATCTTGGTCCTCAGTTAATCAGGAGTTGCCAGAGTATTCGTATCCTTCAGACTTTGATAGGGGCGATGAGGAGGGTCAGACGAGTAGATGGTGGGAGGATGATGAAAGAGATATTTCACTTTACAGTCCTCCAGACAAAGATCAGGACAGGCCAGCTACAGTTATATGGGTCTTTTATTGAAATTTCTTATGTTATGTGTAATTATTACAGGATAGCGTTTAATAGTTAACAGATGGGAATTCTAAGGAACAGTTAACTAAACTATTTATAGGTGGTTGTGACCAAGATGCTTTTGCTACCACTAGGAACCCCGGGATTAGGAATGAAAAGCAGTCGAGTGTGTTGGCTCGTGGTTATGAAAAGTTTTTTTTTTTCCAGAAATTGGGAGTTCCAAAGGTTATGATAGATTTATCTAATTAGGAGAGTAAGGGACCTTCCTAACTTTGAGGGAAATGCATTGCGGACCTTCAATTGAGTTTCCCATTAGAGCTTCGAATTGCTTTCTCAAGATAGGTGTTAAAAGGCCATGTAGCAAGACGAAAGTGATTCTTATAAGTAGGGGTACCTTGATTTTTCAAATGGAGGTGGTGAAGGTTACTTTACGATAGAAAAATGAGAGCGATGTCGGCTTATGAATAAAAAGGAAAGAAGAGTAGATGTTTTAGTGGAGGTTAGTTATTAAGTTCATATTGCCAAAATTTCATAATCAAGGACTTAGAAAATGCTCTAAGAAGTCCTACAGACTCAGACATATGAGAAGTGTGAGAAACTAGAATAGCCCACAGGAAATTAGAAGCATATAAGAGATATGGTTAGAATTTAAAATGATCGTGAGATATGAGACGAGCTAACTGGGAGAAGAGAGAAGATGTATTAAAGTTACAGATTTAGATCAATTTTAAATGGCATTGGAAGAACCTCGTAACTAAGGTATTAGTAACGATATACATGATAACTCATGTGTTGTTGCATTAAATAGCATGCGTGCCCTGATGACCGATATTTTGATATGCTAAAGTTATTAATTGAACTGGGTATTAAAGTTATGTAGCAAGTGCTGCAGGGCAGGTTGACATTGTTTCCTCTAAAGGTTAAAGTTGGAGAAGAGTAAGAAGATTATGATGTCTTGAGAAGAGAAAAAGTGTGAGCAAGGGAAGTATGTTGCTAACGAGGGTCAAGTAAAGCTCCCGAGAAAAGGTTTAGGATGAGGGTAGAGGTAAAGAGCCATTCGGATGAATCTCTAAAGTATGGATGTGGAAAAGATAGAGTATGGCGATATGGAATAAAAGACGAATGCAGAGGCTTCGGAAATAGAACTTGACAAATAGGGATAAGCAGGTTTTGTGAAGATGTTAAGGGATTTCTGACTCTTGAGGAACATCCGAAGGGATGAATATGAAGCCATACTGACGCGATGCCTGGAAAACGGAAAAGCATCCCCCCCCCCCCCCCTCCCCAAAAGGCGGTTTTAGAAATAAAAGGGATTTGTGCTTTTAATAGGATATTCTATGAACTTCAGGGCCAACACTATAGAAGGGCAAATGGAGAAGAGTAATTATGAGCAAAGGAAGCCATGAAAGGCCATGAGGAGGAAAAGTAAGAAGAGTATACTTACACTAACGGATTGGATAAATAAAGTCGAGTAACCATTAAGGACAAGAAGAAAGATAATAAGTTAACAAATCCGGCCAAGAGGCAAAGCATCAACAACACTTGATAAGAGCCTTGATAAGGAGTACAGAAATTCGAACATAAACGAAATAGGATGATGTACGGGAGATATGCATAACTATGAACAAGTGGTAGTGTCATAAAGGAAGGTGAGGACTCGAAGAAAGAAGAAAGACGAGTGTATTTCGTGAAGATTTCATGGTAAGAACGGAGCCTGTAGAATATTAGAAGGACTATGATGCATGATTGTGATGCAAATAAGTAACTAAGAGAACTACAGGATAGTATGAGCTAAGTAATAAATGGATGAATAGTGGAAATGAATGATATAGTATAGATATCAGTCGGAATTAGGAACTAAGAGCAAGAAGGATCCTAAGGATATTAGTAAAAGGATAGCTATTAGGGAAAATTAAGGCTGAAGGAGCGTTTTATAGTCGGACACTCCATAAGGGTCGGATGAATTCTGAAGATATCATAGATTCATTAGTTTAGGGGACTGTTGGTTATAGATGGAAAAGGCTATTGTTAAGGAAAACACCTGGATAATATCTGATATGTGTAAACATTTGCCATTCGACATAGCACAAGAATTCAGTTGGCAAAAAGGGAATAAGTTAATCAATACGATGTAAGGACCAGTAAAGTCAGTTAGATGACCGTCAAAGATGATTAATATTCAAATGCTACGGGTATATGGGAGCATCTTTTAAAAAGAGGAGAAGAAGAAGACGAGAAAAAAGTATTAGCTTGAAGAAGCAAAAGTTCGAGATGTACTACTATATTAAGAAGGTATTAGGAGAAAGTGGGAATGGATTAAGTACAAGGATATTATAGGACATATATGGGAAAAGGAAGTATGAAAAGATGATAAGGGGATTAGTGAGTCAAAGAAAATGGACGCTGTTGATGTGACATGTGAATTTTCTAGACAATGGTTCGAATCGCTCGTACCAAGGAAATTTTGGTCACATTTAAATACACAATAGCGTACCCCAAGAGGTAACAAAAGAAATAAGAAGGCTCTACAAGCTTACCAGGAACCAAGTACAAAGGCTAATGTGAGTGGCGAAAAAGGAAATCTTAGTACGAGAAGAGATGGAAGTCTTAACAAAAGGAATAATTATAGGAGGTTTGATGATCTCCAAAGAAAAGAAAGGTAGTGTGCCTATGGATATCAAGATAGCAATACTGCCGGGGATTAGAAGGTACCTCGCAAGTCGCCGATTATGTCGAATGTGAGAGCATATGTTATAGAACCACATAAAATCATTATAATGAATGAAAAACAGAGTGGTACAAGAACAACGATAAAGAGTCAAAGAAGAATAAAGGCTAATTTAAGTCTCAAATGATCACCGGTACAAGATAATCGAGGATAAATATACTCGGAAGGAAAAAAAGTCGTGATGAAGAGATATTTTACCTTAGTCCTATACTTATGGGAAGAAAAAGTGCCAATATGAAATTGAATATATTTTTAGTTGTAAAATAGCTTGAGCTACGATTATTAGTATATTATGAGTGTAACCTTGCCAACGAGAGATAAGAGTGAGAACGAGAGAGTGCTAAAAATTACATATACGTATGTAAGAGAGTGTATTGAGGCCGTTGTTCTGAATTGCTGATGGGAAAAGAGTTTAGATGGATAATCTTAGGAAAGTAATCCGTAAGAGTAGAGAGTCATTAGTAATAAAAAGCTATTGCAAATCATATGGGCTTTACTATAGTTGGAGCTATGATGATATTGTGAGAGATCAAGGAGTCTGATCAATGAGTTGCAAGGGGATGCTATGGTTCGTCTACTAGGTCAATGAATACAAAGAGGAATATTCTAAAATAGCACCAGATAAGCAAGCATGGAAAGGTACCATATCTGAACAAGAGAGTTTGTCTTCTAGTGGAGGGATAAGGAGCAAGTAAAAAGGGTATACCAGTTGAGGGTACTTACAAATCGGCCAGGAGCCATAGCGATTGAGAGTCAAGATCACCTTAATGGGAATAGAATGATAACTGGATATTAGTTGGCTATTGATTACATACATAAGAACAGAAGGCTATGAAACTCATAAATGAGTCCAACAAAGAGTTAAGGGAAAATGAGAGGAGATTGACAAGCTTATACTATAAGGGTACTTTTAATAAATGATGATCAGGGTCTACGAAAAGAGCAATCAATGAAAATATTGCAAGCTCGCAAGCTACAACATTCGAGGACGATTGTTTGAAGGGGGAAAGGATGTTACACCCCGTACTTCTGGAAGAGCACTCATCAAGTTTGAGTATAAGCATTTTGAATTATGGATAAGTAAAATAACTTTGGATTATAAGGAGCGAGGCATTATTAAGTATGTCTTGTGAGTGAAGGATGCATATGAGGAATTCTGAAAGGTCATACAAGGAAATGAGTGAAGGAACTTGAGTTAGTATCACTTTGGAAAAAAAAAGGAGTGCTACCTTGACCGACAAAGAGCCAAATTGGGGAAGGAATAACTTCTAGGATATGATGAGTTTTGAAGTGAACCAAAAGCCTAAATTGAAGTTCATGAAGTCTAGTCCCCAACGCAACAAACCGCTCGTTGATAGGACATTGGAGTAGAAAGTTATGGATGTTACAAGTCTGGCTGGCAGGCCAGGAAAATTGGTCTGCACAAATGCCCTAGGAGGTAGCGCGAATGCGCAGAAGGGTGACAAATAACCCAGCGCGAATGCGCCACTACCCAACGCGAAGGCGCTGAGTACTTTCTAAAGCGGTGCAAACCGACTCTAGACAAGTATAAAAGGGGGATTACCCCCTCATTTTCATATCAAACACCCCTCAAAAGTTCCCAAATTCCATGGAATATTCCCCTAAACTCCGTCCACTATATCTTAGTGCAAAACACGTGAAATTTCAGAATTCAGGTTTGGGAAGTGTATGGTTGTGATTAAAGTATCGTATTACAGTGAATCTTGGCTTGAGACCAAGGCAAATATTTAAGATATTGCTGCCCTAGCGAAGGATAAGGTATGAATCTCTCCTTATTAGTATTAATTTCAGTTTATTTACGGGGATAAAGTTATTAAATAGTCGTATAACAAGTTGGTTAGTTGAGAAATTTGAAAAACATCGTGTGGGATGTTTTATAGAGCATATTGGTGTTGATAATGTTGTTGTTGATGTTGGTGTTGTTGTTGTTGATGTTGGTTGTTAGATTGTGATTTCGAGCTAGGCATATAAACAGGGGAGATGCTGCACGAATTTCGGCAGATTCTAAATGGAATTAAACTGAAGGCTTAAAATGAGCATATGGCATTGATCCTAACTATAGTATGAATGGTCTTAAATGTATATTGCGAGAACAGAAGTAGGTGGGGAGGTCGAGAAGTGAACTTCCAGGTCTGTTAAGGTTAGTCCCTGACTTTCCAAAGGCATGATTATTTTCTTATGATTCCACATATGTTTTCCATAACGTCCCTATGTCCCAAAGCTAGAAGTTCATGATTCTCAAGGTTTTTTATAATGCTAAAGATGAAGTATGTTTTATGATGATGGTGATGATGATGATGATCCGATTTCTAGAAATTCCAAAGTTTATGAATTGATGCCATTATGAGACTGTGGAGATTATTTCATGATTTCTTTGATTTCATTCATTGTTGTTGATCACACCTTATAATAATTGTTCCTTCAAGGTGAGAGATAATGATTGTTCCATAATATAATCAGAGGTTACCGACCTTACGTCACTCCGATAAAGTAGGAACTCTTATTTGGGCTCTCATGCATGCGACTTATATTACATATATATGGGGTATGGGGAAAGGTGAAGTGTTATATACACATAGCCACCTGATCAGTTGGTATACTATGATATCATCCCTGGCGCGGGATATATGGGTAAGGATCAGCTCGTTCGTTCCGCGGAAATATATATATATATATATATATATATATATATATATATATATATATATATATATATATATATAATGTTACGACGATACATATGGATCGGGCTGCTCATTCCGCAGCAATATAATATATTTATGGATCGGGCTACACGTTCCGCGGCACTATTATGCTATATATGTATGAGAAAGGCTAAGCATGCATGGTATCCGCCTAAGAGGAAATCAGATGTACGGGTTATCCTTATCTCATGTTATGTTTTGTATCCCTTGTTATGTTATTGTTCATGCCTTACATACTCAGTACACTGTTCGTATTGACGTCCCTTCTTGTGGATGCTGCGTTCATGCCCGCAGGTTTAGGTCGTCAGCCAGAAAACCCAGCCCTATAGGATCTCCACTCAGCTGCAATCAGTGTGCTCCATTTGGTTTTGTTATATCCTGCATTTTGTACATTCGTATAATTCAAGATAATTGCGGGGAGTTAAAAACAAGGCTATATTTTTTATTTTGTTTAACACATAAGTTGCTTATGAAAATTTTGATATGGAAATATTAAGAATGGATAGGGGTAAAAACGTAAATTCGCAAGATGACTCATAGAGATATGGAGGAAGGCTAAGGGCAAATTTGGAATTTGGAAAATAAATTTTTCATGAATTGCAAGACCAAAAAAAAATGGGCTTAGAAATTAAAGGGGCCATTTGGCCGTCCAACATAAATGGGCCAAGGCCCATATGGAAGCAAAATAAATAAGTCCAAAAGATGACTTATTTGTCATATTATTCATCTTCATCCTTGGAGAGTTCAAGAAACTTGGAGAAGAGAAAATAAAGGGGCCATATTAGGCCATGCTTGGTTGAACAAGAACCTTGGAAAAATAATTGTTCAAAAATTATTTTCTACTAATTGGAAGGTCCCTAGCAAAGTGAAGTAGTCATTGGAGCAAGTAAAGCATCCATTCTTGCAAGCTACAAATTCTAGTCAAGTGAGAAGCTAAAGGAAAAAGGTATGAATTAATCTTCTTTTATATGTTATGGATGGTTGTGTATGTTGTAGTATGTAGAAATGGGTGAAATTCATGAAAATAAGGATGTTGTGTTGTGGCCGTGTATATGTAGTGTGTGGCCGTGTATGTGTTGTATTGTGTAGGGATGATGAACCAATTTTATCTAGTATTTTGGTTGTTGTTGTAATGGAATCTATGATGAAAATGAAAGTTTAATGATTCTAGTTGAAGTTGTAGTGGTTGGAGAGTTGTTTTGGAAGCTAATGTGATTTGAATATAGTCTTCTTGCATTTATGGAAAATAATGTTGTTAGTGTGTGAATTGTTGGTGTGGTTCATGAATTTGAAAGAAGGGAATGTGTTGCTAATGTTCTTGTTGAACTTGGAAGGTTTCGGGTGAAGGGGCATGTTGGTTGGATTGTTTAGAATATTGTGCGGATTGTTTGAAGTGTTCTTGAATATTGTTTGAAAGGTTTCGGATTAGTACTTGAATATGTGAGCAATTATGAATTGAATTGAATATAAATGAAATGCCGTTGAATTGTAAGACAAAGGTTGTTAATGTTAGAATGCATCTTGAATTGATTGTTGATGTTGTTGGCATGATTGTTGGTACTGTTGTTGATAAATTGGCCGAGTTGCATTCTCGGGGATGGTATATTTACAGGGGAGATGCTACCGAAATTTCGGCAGATTATGAATGAGTTCATTTGAAGAACTAAAACAAGTATATGACGATGAATCTAATGATTATGTAAATTCTTTTGAATGTAGACTAGAAAGTTTGGACGAATAAGCGTAACTAATTGGACGCGGGACAGGTATGTAAGGCTTACCCTTTCTTTCTTTTGGCATGATCTTTGTGAAACGAACAGACGATATGTATATGACTCCAAAGGGACTCCCATTCTTAGAGCCACTAGGATGGCTAACGTTCTTGATTCCCATAAGCTGTCCCATATGGTTTTGATGCGTACTTATGATGTCCGAAGTTCAGTTTGATATGTCTCCGAATGGCATTCGATAGATAATTGATGTGATTAATTTTTTGGTTTTCAAATGATAGCACGTTTGGTTATTCCATCGAGTCTTTGATACATTTTGATACGTACATATGGTTCCAAAGGCTCTGTCGGATGTGATCCATAACAATATTCGAAGGGCACTAATATGTTATATATATGGATCGGGCCGAACGTTCCTCGGCATTAGTATGTTATATATATATGGATCGGGTCGTACGTTCCTCGACACTAATATGTTATGTATGGATCGGGCCGTACGTTCCTCGGCACTATCATATTACGTATGGATCGATTATATGTATAGGTATATGGTGACATATGATGTCAGCACGTATGATCTGTGTTTGGAAAGTAAGTATTTTGGTACTCTGGATGTTTTACTCATTTTTGGTACTTTTTCTGACATATAACATCGGTAAGTATGATTTACGTTCGGAAAATAAGCACCTTGGTATTCTGGTTAATGTACTTACTTTTTGTACCGTTGTTCCGATTATGGTTCTGTTTTCTGTATTATATGCCTTACATGCTCAGTACTGACCCCTTTTCTTCGGGGGCTGCGTTTCATGCTGCGCAGGTACACGCAGATGAGTAGAAGCCATTATAGAAGATGTTCCAGCGGCGTTGGCAAGCTCCTTTTGCTCCTGGAGTGCTGCCGAGTCAGAGTATACGTGTTATGATTTCTGATTGGAGTTAGAGACTTTGCAGACAGAGTCGTGGGTATAGAATATCAGTTTTGTAAGCGGCTCCATCAGCCGATATGTCACACTGTGTTATGTGATAAATTCTACATGATTACAGATTTTGTTTGAGTTGAGAATAACGATGAAAAAGAATATTTCTGAAAGCCGTACTATGTATTTCATCTTTATTTGATTTAAAAGTCTAAGAAGATTATGTGTGCACTAAGGGTCTGAGGGTTCGCTCGGCCCTAAGTAAGGGTCGGGTGCCCATCACACCCTAGGGAGATTAGGGTGTGACAAAGTGGTATCAGAGCAGGTTGTCCTAGGGGTTGTCTGCAAAGTCATGTCCAGTAGAGTCCTGTTTATGGGTGTGAAGCCGGCCACATTTATAAACAGGAGGCTATAGGGAATTTAGGGATTGTTGACCTTCTTTCTGTCTTAGATCGTGCGATAGAGCCAAGTTATAGGAAAAATGAAATTCCTTATATAAGCCTTACATAAGATGGAAGGAGGTAAGTGATGATATGGAAAGTTATAAAAGTAAGCCTTGATATATATTTGTTCTGTTACCTGGAACTGGAAGCTCTGGATGGCTGGAATGTGTCATATAGCCGTATGCTCTATGAGTTATTGTCGATATTTGTTGCGTACAGATTCTGAATAGTAAGAATTGCAAAGGAGACCCGGTTAGAATTTTTCAAAATCGGGTCATTTAACTAGGTACAATTAACAGGAGGAAGCGTGGAAAGGAAATATCATAAAAGGGCAATAAGTGGGATGAGTTATTTCAGAAAGGTTATGGATTTGGTATGACATGAAGAATAATAGCGAGAAAGACGATTAGCAGTCCAGAGGATTAAGATGGATAATATTAGAGGTTTAGTAAGAGTAAGGTTAGTTGGAAGATTCAGAAAGTCGACAATCGGTTTTGTTGTAGATTATTATGTAAAGATGGTGAGTGGAAATCCGAAGAGACTGATATCCGAGTACTCATAAGTAACGGCGGTGAAGGTATATTTGCTACCATTGGGAATCTAGGAACCTGGGACGAAGGGTAGTTGTACACATAAGTGAAAAGTGAACACTAATTGAAAAGGGTAAAATAGTAATTGTAAAGGGAAGGACGTGTTACGAAAATGTCTCGGAATCTGTGAGACCTCGACTTACTCCCGATTATGTAATAAAGGTCATGCGGGGAAGTGGATGCAATTATACCAGCATTAACGCATCGAAATGCATTAAAGTTTCGAGGTTAAGCGTGCTAGGGCCAGAGCAATTTTGGGACGGGTGACCCCCTGGGAAGTGTACTAAAATTTCCACAAATGTAGATATAAGAGACAAATGGGAAATTGGGATAACCTAAAGGAAATTAGAATATGCAGAGTGGTTAGAAACCTTAAAGAGGTCGCGTAGGCTAAGGCAGACCAGATTGGTGAAGAGAAGAAAGCACAACGCAGCTTTGGAATCAGAGTAAGTTTGAATAGAGTTTGGGAAATGTTTTGTAAGCGAAATGGTAGTAAATGTATATGTATGCATATGGCATTCCACTGGTGACTGTATTGATCGATGGGTGAGTTCCAGCAACTAATGCTGCGATATATGGAAGTACAGAGGATATTTTAATAAGTTGGCGATAGCCGACCGATTACTTATCAAAGGAAGAGCTAAGATAATAAGTTGACGCAGTCGGCTAGAAAACCCATGACACGGAATAAGAATTCATGTGAAGACCGAGAGGTTCGATTATACAAAGATACTGATGGCCTGATAGAAGGAAAATGAGAGTGGTTAAGAAGAAAGTGACAGCAAAAATAAATGGTACAAGTGTTACCAGGTAAGCTACTATTATTTTCACTACGGGTTAAGATTGGAAAGTTCTAATACAACGATATTTGGAAAAGAAAGAGAGTGAGTAGATGGAAAATAAAGAGACCAAAATGTCAGAAGAAGGTGAGAGGCAAGAAACCTCGGTGAGTGAAACCCCTGAGAGAAACTATCGGCAAACGGAGAAAAGTGATCGAGGAGAAAGGAACCCAAGAAGGGTTAAGGATGAAAGTAGAAAAAGTATACTAATGGGTTGGTCAAAAGAAGAGTGAATCATTTAAGCGTAAAGAAATTGGAAACCTCTAACCATAAGTGTAAGAAGGATGCCTTAACGAATTAGCGATAGGAACCCGATTACGCACCAAGGAAAAATAAGGATAATGGGTCGACACTGTTGATTTGAAAATTTAAGGTGTGGAGCGAGAATTCATGTGAGGTTTGAAAGATTTGATCTTAAAAAAAAATGGAATGAAATATAAAGAATGTGCATGGAAGACCGCTCGGTCATAGTGCCCTAAGTATAGTTAAAGGTTCGATGAGCAAGGATAAAGAGAGTGTAAACCGTAAGGATTCTGTGCTGCGAGCAAAAGTAGCGGACGCTCGAAAAATATGGATGCGCAGTTGCAACACAAGTGCATGGTTAAGAGGAATTACGAGTAAGTGAGCTAAATGAGTGAAGGGACTAATAATGGACGAAAGGATACGGGAATGTTGACAAGAATGATGATATAGGCGCCAAATGAAAGAAAAACTTATGGTGAGAGGTTTTGATATGTTATGCACATTGTTGAAAAGAAAGATGAGGAGTAAGGTATAAATGAAGACTTTACAAGAGGGCTGTTGCAATATAAGGAGCCCCCTTAAAGGGGGGGGGGGGAGGCCATATTATATTAGGCTTAAAAGGAATCACAATAATTTCAAGCGCCAGAAAAGGAAATTTATTAGCTCGGGGCTAGAGTTCAAAACATATCGGCATACCAAAAGAATACATGAAAGATGTTGCGGGTTAAGAAATTAACTGAACTCGAATCATAAGTTGCCATGAGTATAGTTGGGCTGCGAATGATAAGAAATGGCAAAGCAATATCACGTATATACGTTTTGGATACTGATATAACTAGTCTTGGGAAGGAACATAACCATTGTGCTCATTAGCGACAAAGTCATGCTTGGACAAACACTCAGAATGCGAAATTAAGAGGGAAAGCCCGAAAGGGATACCAAAAATAATAAATACAAAGAATATGTCATATATGAGCAGGGTAATTGCCCATTAGCAAGGAAACAAGGAGCGAGAAAGGAAGAATACTTAAAAGTCGAAAAGAGATGAAGAGGAAGTATCCCTAATCATTTCCTACGCCTATAGGCAATCTAAGTTTCTAAAACGGATATGTTAAATGATCATATGTGATAGCTATAAAATATACCTCCCCGAAGTATTATAATACACCATGAGGCCAGTTCAACATTCGAGGACGAATGTTCTAAAGGGGGGGAGGATGTTATATCCCGCATTTTGTTCATTCGTATAATTCAAGATAATTGCGGGGAGTTAAAAACAAGGTTATATTTTTGATTTTGTTTAACACATAAGTTGCTTATGAAAATTTTGATGTGGAAATATTAAGAATGGATAGGGGTAAAAAGGGAAATTCGCAAGATGACTCATAGAGATATGGAGGAAGGCTAAGGGAAAATTTGGAATTTGGAAAATAAATTTTTCATGAATTGCAAGACCAAAAAAAAATGGGTTTGGAAATTAAAGGGGCCATTTGGCCGTCCAACATAAACGGGCCGAGGCCCATATGGAAGCAAAATAAATAAGTCCAAAAGATGACTTATTTGTCATATTATTCATCTTCATCCTTGGAGAGTTCAAGAAACTTGGAGAAGAGAAAATAAAGGGGCCATATTCGGCCATGCTTGGTTGAACAAGAACCTTGGAAAAAAAATTGTTCAAAAATTATTTTCTACTAATTGAAAGGTCCCTAGCAAAGTGAAGTAGTCATTGGGGCAAGTAAAGCATCCATTCTTGCAAGCTACAAATTCTAGTCAAGTGAGAAGCTAAAGGAAAAAGGTACGAATTAATCTTCTTTTATATGTTATGGATGGTTGTGTATGTTGTAGTATGTAGAAATGGGTCATATTCATGAAAATAAGGATGTTGTATTATGGCCGTGTATATGTGGTGTGTGGCCGTGTATGTGTTGTATTGTGTAGGGATGATGAACCAATTTTATCTAGTATTTTGGTTGTTGTTGTAATGGAATCTATGATGAAAATGAAAGTTTAATGATTCTAGTTGAAGTTGTAGTGGTTGGAGTGTTGTTTTGGAAGCTAATGTGATTTGAATATAGTCTTCTTGCATTTATGGAAAATAATGTTGTTAGTGTGTGAATTGTTGGTGTGGTTCATGAATTTGAAAGAAGGGAATGTGTTGCTAATGTTCTTGTTGAACTTGGAAGGTTTCGGGTAAAGGAGCATGTTGGTTGGATTGTTTAGAATATTGTGCGGATTGTTTGAAGTGTTCTTGAATATTGTTTGAAAGGTTTCGGATTAGTACTTGAATATGTGAGCAATTATGAATTGAATTGAATATAAATGAAATGTCGTTGAATTGTAAGACAAAGGTTGTTAATGTTAGAATGCGTCTTGAATTGATTATTTATGTTGTTGGCATGATTGTTGGTACTGTTGTTGATAAATTGGCCGAGTTGCATTCTCGGGGATGGTGTATTTACAGGGGAGATGCTGCCGAAATTTCGGCAGATTATGAATGAGTTCATTTGAAGAACTAAAACAAGTATATGACGATGAATCTAATGATTATGTAAATTCTTTTGAATGTAGACTAGCAAGTTTGGACGAATAAGCGTAACTAATTGGACGCGGGACAGGTATGTAAGGCTTACCCTTTCTTTCTTTTGGCATGATCTTTGTGAAACGAACAGACGATATGTATATGACTCCAAAGGGACTCTCATTCTTAGAGCCACTAGGATGGCTAACGTTCTTGATTTCCATAAGCAGTCCCATATGGTTTTGATGCGTACTTATGATGTCCTAAGTTCAGTTTGATATGTCTCCGAATGGCATTCGAGAGATAATTGATGTGATTAATGTTTTGGTTTTCAAATGATAGCAAGTTTGGTTATTCCATCGAGTCTTTGATACATTTTGATACGTACATATGGTTCCAAAGGCTCTGTCGGATGTGATCCATAACAATATTCGAAGGGTACCTAACATGATTATGGCTTTGGTTTTCCAAAAATGGCTTCTGAAACGCTTGTAGAAGGTTCTGTACTTCAAACGCTCATAACTTTATTATACTAAGTCGGATTGACCCGAAACTTGTTTCTGAGCCTTCAGGGGTCGGTGAGTATACTTGTCCATCGAGTCTCAGATTTGATTTATATACACATGGTTCTCACTACTCTGCACGTGTGTGCTACTATTATATCGTTCGCCGAGCCTCGGGCCAGTTATATCATTGTGTGCACTATGTTATACTCGCCACTAACATGTTATGTCATATATGGATCGGAGCCGACGCCTCGGCAATATTATATGCGGTTAAAGGGATCGGAGCCGACGCCTCGGCAACATGATATTTTTTATTTTCTGTATATATATGAACAAAAAATGTTTTTTTTTCAAAGGAAGTATTACTGTGGATATATGTATATAATATATATATGGATCGGGCTGCACGTTCCGCAGCAGTATAATATATGTATGGATCGGGCTGCACGTTCCGCAGCAGTATAATATATGTATGGATTGGGCTGCACGTTCCGCAGCAGTATAATATTTGTATGGATCGGGCTGCACGTTCCACAGCAGTATAATATATATATGGATCGGGCTGCACGTTCCGCAGCAGTATAATAAATATATGGATCGGGCTGCACGTTCCGCAGCAGTATAATATATATTTATGGATCGGGCCGAACGTTCCTCGGCATAAATATGTTATATATATAGATCGGACCGAACGTTCCTCGACATTAGTATGTTATATATATATGGATCGGGCCGTACGTTCCTCGGCACTAATATGTTATGTATGGATCGGGCCGTACGTTCGTCGGCACTATCATATTACGTATGGATCGATTATATGTATAGGTCTATGGTGACATATGATGTCGGCACGTATGATCTATGTTTGGAAAGTAAGTATTTTGGTACTATGGACGTTTTACTCATTTTCGGTACTTTTTCTTACATATAACGTCGGTAAGTATGATTTACGTTTGGAAAATAAGCACCTTGGTATTCTGGTTAATGTACTTACTTTTTGTACCGTTGTTCCGATTATGGTTCTATTTTCTACATGCCTTACATGCTCAGTACATATTCCGTACTGACCCCTTTTCTTCGGGGGCTGCGTTTCATGCCTCGCAGGTACACCCAGAAGAGTAGAAGCCATTATAGAAGATATTCCAGCGGCGTTGGCAAGCTCCCTTTGCTCCTGGAGTGCTGCCGAGTCAGAGTACACGTGTTATGATTTCTTATTGGATTTAGAGACTTTGCAGACAGAGTCGTGGGTATAGAATGTCAGTTTTGTAAGCGGCTCCATCAGCCGATATGTCACTCTGTGTTATGTGATAAATTCTACATGATTACAGATTTTGTTTGAGTTGAGAATAACGATGAAAAAGAATATTTCTGAAAGCCGTACTATGTATTTCATCTTTATTTGATTTAAAAGTCTAAGAAGATTATGTGTGCACTAAGGGTCTGAGGGTTCGCTCGGCCCTAAGTGAGGGTCGGGTGCCCATCACACCCTAGGGAGATTAGGGTGTGACAGGTTTGGAGCTGCAGCCTTTTTGGTATGCTATCTTGACATGTAGATATATGGGTATAACAGGGGCCTCTTCTTGTCTTTTCTACAGTTTATACTCCATAGAGGTCTGTAGACAGTTATGTATAGTGGGAGTGTTCTGTAGATATGTCAGCTCTTATTTTGTTGTACAACATATGTAGTGGCCTAGTCGGCCTACACTGTTATCTTTGGCACGTATGATTGTTTATATATATGCACGGGTTATGCGTTTTCAATGCAAATTTTGTTATGTTAACTTTACAGTAGACGATATAGTTCAGTTCTGAGTTATGTATGGGCCCAGGTTAATCAGTGAGAAGTACGTACGAGTATAGGGGTGCTTAGTCAGTAGTGGTCGGGCACTCATCACGGCTCATCGGTTTGGGTCGTGACAATATTAGCAATAATATTCATGCTTTGGTCATCTAAGCATCTTATCAAATACTTGGTGGGCATAAAGCTCCACAACCTTCATTAATGGTGTTTTCTTTACCCAATTCCCATTCTATTACTTCTAGGTGATCTATAATCTCAATTAGTTGTAATTAACCTCATTCTTCATCACCCATATGATTACAACAATGCTAAGTTAATAATTCAAAACCCTACCATAGTTCATATGATTCTCTTTATCAAACCCATCAACTTATGGCCCAAGAACTTACAGTCTAATCATAAATTCACAACTACAAATGATTAAATAGTAGAAGCATTACCTTTTTGAAGTTCAATCCTCTTGAATTCGATTTCTAGGGTTTCTTTGCTCAACAATGGTGTCTCAATCGAATATCTAATGATTTGAAGGGTTTAATCAAGTTAGAAGGATATTAGGGACTTGAATTCAACCTATAACCATTATAGAACTTACCTTGGAGGGTTCTTGAGGCTTGGGACTTGTTCTCTCTTGCCTTAGGATGATTTTTTGTGATTAAGGGTGTTAGGGAACTAAACCCCAACTTAAATATAATAGAAAACGTGAAAATCTGACCCATGCGCGTTGGGCCCGCATCGCACGCTCCATGCGGGGTCTCACTCAAAATTTTGTCAGAGAGTAGGTTTCCCTGCTGTCACGACCCAACTAGGGGCCGCGACGGGTACCCGGAGCTAGTTACCGAGCACCGCTCACTCTACTACCTATCTTGCTCATTTAATATTCTTTTATCAATTTACATACCAGTTGTAGGAAAATCATAATTAAACAAACATAAATACTTTATATACAATTGCCTTTCGGCCATCAAAATAATATACACGCATATGAAAACGTCTTGTGAGACCATCTAACCCACACTGCGTATCTACGAGCCTCTACTAACATACTGTATATACATGGATGGAACAAGACTCCGTCGTGCCCAAAATATACATATATACCAAAAGGATAATCCTAAGCACCTCCGGACAATGGAGTTCTTTCAACCAGCCGACTGCTACTGAGGATCTGGGCCAAGCTCTCCTCTCTGTCTACCTGTGGGCATGAACACAGCGTCCGAAGAAAGGACGTCAGTACGAATGTTGTACTGAGTATGAGAAGCATAAACAATGAAAGAAAACATCAACAACATAGTGATAACATCAACGTGAAATATCTGGATTTGTCTGATAATCATAAAGGAAATCATGCGTGCCATCTTACTCATACTCATCCTCATAACATATATGCATCATATGCAAGCTGCCCGTCCATGTCGGAACGGTGTGATAATCAATAATATTAGCCCGCGTCCAGGCCTCCCGCGTCCGGGGTACCATCTCATGCCGCCCACTAGTGGTGACTGCCCGGCCAACTAGGCACGGTGTGAAATGCTCATGTCATGCTTATCATAAAATGCTCATAATAATAATATACTCATCATAAAATACTTATCTCATTGTAATACATGCATAAGGCTCAAGATCAACTTTATTATATCGGGGTGACGTAAGGTCGTGATCCCCCGATTCCATTATGGAATAACTATTGATACTCTGCCTCACCTTGAAGGAACTAGTACATAAGGTGAGTGTAAGCGATAATTAACATCATCATTATACTAGCATCATCATATCTTATTCCTCATCTTATATAGACATTAAGGAGTTAGACTCTTAGCCTTTCGGACTATAAGAACTCATGAAGAGAATAGGAATTTCGTGCTACAAGATTCATGCCATCAGGAAGAAGGGACTAGCCTCACATACCTTGGTCTTTTGGCTAAGATATCGCTTACTCGTTCTCCTTCAATATCGCGTCGTTACCTTCATAAAGAATTCATATCAACATTAGCATACTAACTACAAGAACGCGTTGCTAATTCTAAGAGAAGTCGGACAGCGATTCTCTTGTTTATACTATTTTTCCCATGTTTTATATTAACTCCCAAAATTCATAGCATTACTCACAATATCGAAATCAACAATCGTCGTTTTTGTACATTTAGCAAAATCCACCATTTTCCTCCAATTTCCCTCATAATTAGCCTTATGACTCGTCCTTGCATTTTCATGTGTTTAACACTTGTTTCATGATATAAACATCATTCATAACGTATTTGTATTCACAACGCTTCAAAATTCATAATTCAATCCCACTATCATTCATTTATGGCATTATTCACTCAATAATGGTCCATTTCTATGTTCTTCTACATTTCAAGTGTCTAAGCTTTTCAATACTTCAAACAACATAGAATGATCATGAAACTTACCTTGGATAGTGGTTGAACAACCCTTGAGTTGAAATTCTTCACTTAAACAAAACCCTAGTTCACCTTCTTGGGAATTTCTTGACTTAGATGATCCCTTGATGTGTTCTTGCACTTGATTTCATAGGTTTTGTGTTGTTGATCTTTAGCTTTCCCTTGATTCTCTTGGATTCTTATGGAGGAAGTATTTGGAGAGTTCTAGAGTGTTCTTGAGTTGTATGAATGAAGAATGAAATAAAATGAGGCCTAAGTTCCTTTTAATAACTCAAAAGCTGATGTTTAATGAATTCTCGTCGGGTGAACAGTGGTCGTAAACTGCAGTTTACGGACCGTATTTTGATTTACGGGTCGTCCACTGTGGTCGTATTTAAGCATTCCAAAAACAGAGAGTTTGGCTGGTGGACATGGCAGTTTACTACCTGGTTTACGGTCCGTAAACTAGTTTACGAGCCGTATTCTGGGTCATCTTTAACCATTTCAACACTTAACAGAATCTTGAGATTTTTGACGCAATGAAAGACGATTGCACTATACGGTCTGTAAATCACTTTACGGGTTGTATAGTGCCATATACGACCACTGGGTGAAAATTTTTCTGCAACTTTATTATTTCCAAAAATGCAAAATTAGCCATTCTCGACGTAGTAAAACACCATACACTTAAGTCCTTCATTGTTCTACTCATCACACAAGTACGGAAAAATTTCCGAGGTGTAACATTCTTCCCCCCTTTTGGAACATTCGTCCTCGAATGTTCGACACTCGGGGATTCTAGAAAATTTTTGCCAGAGTTCCATTTGTAATTTGGCACTACCAATTTACTACAACGACCCATAATATCATCGCCTCACAGGGCTATGTCACAATATCAACACATTTATGGCCACACACGACCAAAAACATAAAATTAAAACATTCATACCTCATATCGTCGACGTCTCATTTTGAATCTCTTCTGGGGATTGGAACAAATGGGGGTACATAGATTTCATCCTTTCCTCCACTTCCCAAGTCATTTCTTCCCGATTATTGTTCCGCCATAGCACTTTGACTGAAGCAACCTTTTTATTCTGAAGCCTTCGCACTTGTCTATCCAAAATAGCAATGGGCACTTCTTCGTATGTCAACTTCTCGGTCACTTGTACATCATCAATCGGAACAATCCTCGTGGGGTCTCCAATACACTTGCGGAGCATCGAAACATGGAATACTGGGTGTACAGATTCGAGCTCTGAAGGCAAGTCCAACTCATAGGCTACTCTTCCCACCTTGCGGATGATTCGATAAGGTCCAATGTATCTTGGACTCAATTTCCCCTTTTTGCCGAACCTCATTACTCCCTTCATTGGTGAAACTTTCAGGAATACCCAATCATTAGCTTGAAATTCTAAATCCCGTCGGCGGTTGTCCGCATAAGACTTTTGGCGACTTTGAGCTGTTAACAGTCGGTCTCGAATCACTTTAACCTTTTCAACTGCTTGTTGGACCAAGTCGGGGCCTATCAATTGTACTTCTCCGGTTTCAAACCATCCCATTGGAGATCTGCATTTTCTTCCATATAAGGCTTCATACGGGGCCATTTGGATACTGGAATGATAGCTGTTATTATAGGCAAATTCAATAAGAGGCAAATGCTCGTCCCAATTACCACCGAAGTCCAGCACACATGCTCATAGCATATCTTCTAAGGTCTGAATAGTGTGCTCGGCTTGCCCGTCGGTCTGTGGGTGGAACGCCGTGCTGAGCTTAACTCGAGTACCTAGACCATCTTGAAAGGACTTCCAGAACTTGGCTGTGAACTGCGCCCCTCTATCCGTGATAATAGCCAAAGGAATACCATGAAGTCGTACAATCTCCTTGAGATACAATTTAGCATAGTCTTCCGCTGAATACGTAGTCCTGACGGGGAGAAAATGAGCTGCTTTTGTGAGCCTGTCCACGATCGCCCATATAGAATCATACTTCCCTCGCGTACGGGGTAATCCTACCACAAAATCCATATTAATTTCTTCCCATTTCCACGTAGGAATTTCCATTGCTTGCAATAAACCTCCTGCATTTTGATGTTTGGCTTTCACTTGCTGACAATTTGGACATTGGGCTACAAACCCTGCTATGTCTCGCTTCATGCCATCCCACCAATATAGCAACTTAAGGTCGTGGTACATCTTGGTTGCACCTGGATGAATAGAATACCGGGAATAATGTGCTTCCTCTATAATCCGTTGGCGTAAGTTTGCCGCATCCGGTACGCATAACCTGCCCCGATATCTAAGGACCCCTTCTATGGAAACTTCGAATGGAGACTTTTCTTTTTCGTGAGCTAGATCTCGATAATGACTTAGCTGGGAATCCTCATATTGCCGTTCCTTCACCTCTAGATTCAATCATGAAACTGTGGGGTCATTGATGCTAATACTTACATCTCCTGCATCAGTCGCACGTACGCTGAGACATGCTAGTTGATGGAGCTCACGAACCATTTCCTTCTTTTCCGAAGGAACTCCACATAAACTACCCATCGATCGGTGGCTAAGTGTATCTGCCACTACATTCGCCTTCCCTGGATGATATAGAATGTTCACATCGTAATCCTTTAGTAATTCTAACCATCGCCTTTGCCGCAGGTTCAACTCCTTCTGTTTGAAAATATATTGGAGGCTTTTGTGATCCGTATAGATGTCAACACGTACACCATACAAGTAGTGCCTCCATATTTTTAAGGCGTGGATAACCGCGGCCAATTCGAGATCATGAGTCGGATAATTCTATTCATGCCTTCGCAACTGTCTCGAGGCATATGCAATGACTCTCCCATGCTGCATTAATACGCATCCTATTCCCACACAGGAGGCATCACAATATACGACATAGCCATCGGACCCTTCTGGAAGTGTTAGCACTGGCGCTGAGGTCAACCTGTTTTTCAACTCTTGGAAACTACGCTCACAGGTATCATTCCACTGGAATTTAGCCAACTTCTGAGTTAACTTCGTCAATGGGGCTGAAATAGATGAGAAGCCCTCTACAAATCTCCTGTAATACCCTGCTAACCCAAGAAAACTACGAACTTCCGTAAGTGTCGTAGGCCTTGGCCAAGTCTTCACAGCTTCTATTTTCTGAGTGTCGACTCGGATACCATCATCTGAAATAACATGACCTAGAAATGCCTCAGATTTTAGCCAAAACTCGCACTTCGAAAACTTTGCATACAATTCCCAATCTCGAAGAACGCCAAGAACAATTCTTAGATGATCTGCATGTTCTGACTCTGTGCGAGAATATACCAGGATATCGTCGACCAACACTATCACAAAAATATCCAAGAACGACCTGAACACATTATGCATTAAATTCATGAACACCGCCGGGGCGTTTGTCAACCCAAACGATATCACTCGGAACTCGTAATGGCCGTACCTCGTTCTGAAGGCTGTCTTGGGAATGTCTTCTTCTCTGATCCTCACTTGATGATACCCCGATCTTAGGTCTATCTTAGAAAACCACTTAGCACTTTGTAATTGATCGAACAAGTCGTCGATTCTGGGAAAGGGATATCTGTTCTTCACAGTCACCTTGTTCAACTGTCTATAATCGATACACATTCGTAGCGACCCATCTTTCTTTCGCACGAACAAGACCGGTGCTCCCCACGGTGATGAACTGGGTCTAATAAAACCCTTCTCGAGTAAGTCTTTCAACTGTGCCTTTAGCTCTTTCAACTCTACTGGAGCCATTCGATAGGGAGGAATAGAAATAGGCTCGGTGTTGGGTACTACATCAATAGCAAAATTGATTTCCCTTTCTGGAGGAAGGCCTGGTAACTCGTCGGGAAACACATCTGGGAATTCATTCACTACCGGGACAGACTGGAAAGTTGGCACTTCCACTTCCGTGTCATGAACCCGAACTAGATGACAAATATAACCCTTGGCTATCATCTTTCTCGCCTTAAGGTAGGAAATAAACCTACCCTTTGGGGAAACTGTATTACCCTTCCACTCTAGTATAGGTTCTCCCGAAAATTTGAATCCAACTACCTTTGTCCGGCAACAAACATTAGCATAGCATGACGCCAACCAGTCCATACCCATAATTATGTCAAAATCTATCATCTCAAGTTCAATCAAATCAGCCTTTGTCTGACGATCACGTATAATGACTACACAGTTCTTATATACTTATCTCGCTATTACAGGATCACCAACCGGAGTGAATACTTTGAAAGGTTTAATTGGCTCGGGTCTCACCCCAACACAATCAGCAATATACGGAGTTATATATGAGAAGGTAGAACCTGGATCAATCAGAGCATATACGTCACGGGAAAATATAGTCAGGGTACCTGTGACAACATCTGGGGAAGACTCGAGATCCTGTCGCCCAGCTAAAGCATACACGCCGGGCTGAACAGCACCTGAAGTAGATGCTCCCCCTCTACCTCTACCTCTACATGCTGTAGTCTGAGGAGTCTGTGCTGTCGGGCGTGCTGAAGAAGAACCCGCTGCTGAACCTGTAGGCTGAGTCCCAGCTCTATCCCTCGCTGAGGGGCAATTTCTCATCATGTGACCAACTTGCCCGCAAGCATAACAAGCATCCGAACCCTGACGACACCGTCCGGAATGTAATTTGCCACACTGGCTACACTACGGTACTGGAGGTCTCCTCTGACTAACATCTCCCTCATACTGAGAACTTGGGGCCCTCAAACTCTTACCCTGACCTGACTGGAAAGAGCGATCGAACCTTCCGTCTGAGAATCTGGGAGGCGCACTAGTCGCGGACTGACCTGAGTGCCTGGGATGTGTCTGTCTCGATCCCTCTCGATACACACTGTTCTCTCCCATAGATCTTGCCCTCTTACCTTGTCTTCTGTCACCATCACGATCACTTCTTTACTGTCGTTGTCGTTCCTCGAGATTCTGAGCATGGGCCTGTATCCGGGAAATATCCATCCCGTCTTGCAAGGAGGCCGTCAAACAATCTCTGTACAAATGTGGCCCCAGACCACTCACAAATCTATAGATTCTGTCTCCCATGTCGGCCACCATAGTCGGAGCATATCGAGCCAATGAGTTGAATTGCATGCTATACTCTCGGGCACTCATACCCCTTTGCTTTAAATTCAGGAACTTGTCCGCTCTAGCTCGGCGGCCTTCGGGTGGCAAGTAGTGACGAATAAAGGCATCTACAAACTCTTGCCACACGGGAGGTGGAACATTTTCTCCTCTTGTTATCACCCAATTCTTATACCATAACACCGCCACATCGCGGAGTCTATAAGAAGCCAACTCCACGGATTCGGTCTCGGAAGCATGGATAATCTCTAAAGTCCTCAACATCTCATCGATAAAATTTTGCGGATCCTCATCTGGCTTTGACCCAAAGAATTCTGGAGGATTTAAGGCCATAAAGTCACGGGCTCTTGTGCTAGCTGAACGATCCCTTGGACCCGCATCCTGTCGTTGTGCCTGAGCGGCAACCAATTGTGTCAATAAATGGATGGCCTCAGACACTTGTTGACCCGAAGCACCCGGTGGAGGAATCGGAGCTGAGGCTCCTCCCTGCTCTTCTACATTGGGCGAGGCCTTACTTTGCGATTCGCTTTCCTCTACATTGGCCGGAGGCTCTCTTTCCGCCTGCCTTTTTGTCGTAGCTTTGCCCTTCTGGGCAGCTGTAGCTTTTCCTTTTGGCGGCATTTTCTGAAACCATAACGCACTTTTAGGAATAACATAACCCTAAGCATGACTCTATCGCACGATTTCATGAGAAGAAGGATGGTCATTTTCCTAAATGCCCTGTAGCCTCTTGTTTATTAGCGTGGCGCGCAACACGCCATAAACAAGACCCTACTAGACACGGCTCGTAGACACTTCCTAGGACGAACTGCTCTGATACCACTTCTGTCACGACCCAACTAGGGGCCGCGACAGGTACCCGGAGCTAGTTACCGAGCACCGCTCACTCTACTACTTATCTTGCTCATTTAATATTCTTTTATCAATTTACATACCAGTTGTAGGAAAATCATAATTAAACAAACATAAATACTTTATATACAATTGCCTTTCGGCCATCAAAATAAAATACACGCATATGAAAACGTCTTGTGAGACTATCTAACACACACTGCGTATCTACGAGCCTCTACTAACATACAGTATATACATGGACGGAACAAGACTCTATCGTGCCCAAAATATACATATATACCAAAAGGATAATCCTAAGCACATCCGGACAATGGAGTGCTTTCAACCAGCTGACTGCTACTGAGGATCTGGGCCAAGCTCTCCTATCTGTCTACCTGTGGGCATGAACACAACGTCCGAAGAAAGGACGTCAGTACGAATGTTGTACTGAGTATGAGAAGCATAAACAATGAAAGAAAACATCAACAACATAGTGATAACATCAACGTGAAATATCTGGATTTGTCTGATAATCATAAAGGAAATCATGCGTGCCATCTTACTCATACTCATCCTCATAACATATATGCATCATATGCAAGCTGCCCGTCCATGTCGGAACGGTGTGATAATCAATAATATTAGCCCGCGTCCAGGCCTCTCGCGTCCGGGGTACCATCTCATGCCGCCCACTAGTGGTGACTGCCCGGCCAACTAGGCACGGTGTGAAATGCTCATGTCATGCTTATCATAAAATGCTCATAATAATAATATACTCATCATAAAATACTTATCTCATTGTAATACATGCATAAGGCTCAAGATCAACTTTATTATATCGGGGTGACGTAAGGTCGTGATCCCCCGATTCCATTATGGAATAACTATTGATACTCTGCCTCACCTTGAAGGAACTAGTACATAAGGTGAGTGTAAGCGATAATTAACATCATCATTATACTAGCATCATCATATCTTATTCCTCATCTTATATAGACATTAAGGAGTTAGACTCTTAGCCTTTCGGACTATAAGAACTCATGAAGAGAATAGGAATTTCGTGCTACAAGATTCATGCCATCAGGAAGAAGGGACTAGCCTCACATACCTTGGTCTTTTGGCTAAGATATCGCTTACTCGTTCTCCTTCAATATCGCGTCGTTACCTTCATAAAGAATTCATATCAACATTAGCATACTAACTACAAGAACGCGTTGCTAATTCTAAGAGAAGTCGGACAGCGATTCTCTTGTTTATACTATTTTTCCCATGTTTTATATTAACTCCCAAAATTCATAGCATTACTCACAATATCGAAATCAACAATCGTCGTTTTTGTACATTTAGCAAAATCCACCATTTTCCTCCAATTTCCCTCATAATTAGCCTTATGACTCGTCCTTGCATTTTCATGTGTTTAACACTTGTTTCATGATATAAACATCATTCATAACGTATTTGTATTCACAACGCTTCAAAATTCATAATTCAATCCCACTATCATTCATTTATGGCATTATTCACTCAATAATGGTCCATTTCTATGTTCTTCTACATTTCAAGTGTCTAAGCTTTTCAATACTTCAAACAACATAGAATGATCATGAAACTTACCTTGGATAGTGGTTGAACAACCCTTGAGTTGAAATTCTTCACTTAAACAAAACCCTAGTTCACCTTCTTGGGAATTTCTTGACTTAGATGATCCCTTGATGTGTTCTTGCACTTGATTTCATAGGTTTTGTGTTGTTGATCTTTAGCTTTCCCTTGATTCTCTTGGATTCTTATGGAGGAAGTATTTGGAGAGTTCTAGAGTGTTCTTGAGTTGTATGAATGAAGAATGAAATAAAATGAGGCCTAAGTTCCTTTCAATAACTCAAAAGCTGATGTTTAATGAATTCTCGTCGGGTGAACAGTGGTCGTAAACTGCAGTTTACGGACCGTATTTTGATTTACGGGTCGTCCACTGTGGTCGTATTTAAGCATTCCAAAAATAGAGAGTTTGGCTGGTGGACATGGCAGTTTACGACCTGGTTTACGGTCCGTAAACCAGTTTACGGGCCGTATTCTGGGTCGTCTTTAACCATTTCAACACTTAACAGAATCTTGAAATTTTTGACGCAATGAAAGACGATTGCACTATACGGTCCGTAAATCACTTTACGGGCCGTATAGTGCCATATACGACCACTGGGTGAAAATTTTTCTGCAACTTTATTATTTTCAAAAATGCAAAATTAGCCATTCTCGACTTAGTAAAACACCATACACTCAAGTCCTTCATTGTTCTACTCATCACACAAGTACGGAAAAATTTCCGAGGTGTAACACCTGCTCTAGGCCGACAAAGCTTGGCCAACGCACAAGCACCCTTGGCACGTTGCGTGTCCAATGTGGGTGGTCTTCCACTCTGTGCATTTTCGTGATGCTCATAACTTCTTACTCTGATCTCTTTTTGGTCTAATCTTTATATGGATGGGAAGATTTTTTCGTGTACTACAGCTTTCATTAAGGGCACTTTTCCAAATTCCCAACTAATCAAGGGGTTATGGTTGCCCGAAGTAGGCCCATCGACCACTTTCACAAAATAAAATAAAATAAAATGGGAAACCTTCTAAATTTCGTTTCTCTCTTAATACAAGTGATGCCTTAGTCTGAGGGCCTGAGATGTTACAGCTGAGCAGAGATGTGATATGAACACTAAACTGACATGAGATCTGAATACTTGAGGTAGTTACCTTAGACATTTCCTGCTTGTCCATTAAGAAGTACATATATTTGGACTTCATGTCCTCTTCGGCTTCCCATGTAGCCTCTTCGACTTTTTGGTTCCTCCATAGCACTTTCACTGAAACAACTTCCTTAGTTCTCAACTTGCGAACTTGACAATCTAAAAATAACCACTGGCATCTCTTCGTAAGTTAGGCTATCTTTACCCCTAATGATTTTTGTAGGGACAACTGGAGACAGATCTCCATGAATTTCTTCAACATCATCACATGAAATACTGGGCGTACAACAACCAACCCTAGTGGTAACTATAGCTCATAATCCATATGACCAATTCTTTGTAGGATCCTGTATGGTCCAACATATTGAGGACTGAGCTTCCCCTTCTTCCTAAATCTCATGACGTACTTAATAGGTGAAACTTTCAAAAACACCAAATCATCAACATAGAATTTTAAGTATTTGTGTCGCACACCCGAATTAGTTTCAGGCCTTTTCTGGATCTATTCGTGATTGTATTCATCGATGATATCCTAGTGTATTCTAGATCCGAGGCAGAACATGCGGATCACTTGCGTATTGTCCTTGGAGTTCTTCGAACCCGAGATTTATTCGCGAAGTTTTCCAAATGCGAGTTTTGGTTGAACTCAGTGGCATTTCTGGGCCACATTGTTGCAGCCGACGGTATTCGAGTGGATAGACAAAAGATTGAGGCAGTGAAGACTTGGCCAAGGCCCACGACCCCTACGGAGGTTCATAGCTTTTTGGGCTTAGCCGTTTATTACAGAAGATTTGTTGAGGGTTTCTCTTCTATTTCTGCACCGCTCACCAAGTTGACTCAGAAGTCAACTATGTTTCAATGGACAGATGCTTGCGAGCGTAGTTTCCAAGAGTTGAAAGACCGACTGACTTCAGCCCCAGTCTTGACACTTCCAGAGGGATTGGAAGGATATGTTATTTATTGTGATGCTTCAGGCGTCGGGCTAGGCTGTGTATTGATGCAAAATGGTAAGGTGATTGCGTATGCTTCTAGACAATTACGGAAACATGAGCAGAATTATCCTACCCATGACTTAGAATTGGCCGCGGTGGTCCATGCTTTAAAGATATGGAGACATTACTTATATGGTGTCCACGTGGATATTTATACAGATCATGAGAGTCTCCAGTACATCTTCAAGCAGAAAGAGTTGAATTTGCGGCAACGACGATGGCTAGAGTTGCTAAAAGACTATGATGTTGAAATCCTATACCACCCCGGAAAGGCAAATGTTGTGGTTGATGCTCTTAGCCGTAGGTCTATGGGAAGTATAAGTGAGGTACGACCAGAAAAGAAAGAGATGGCCCGTGATCTTCAGCAGTTAGCTAGCCTAGGAGTCCGAGTGGTGGACTCAGGTAGCAGCGGAGCTACTATTCAGAATTCAGTAGTTTCATCGTTAGTAGCGGAAGTAAAAGAGCGACAATATGAGGATCCTATGCTAATGCAGTATAGAGATACACTCCCTCAGAAGGAGGAGTCATCATTTGACATTTCGGAAGACGGAGTTCTCCGATGTCAAGGCAGGTTATGTGTTCCCGATGTGGCAGGTCTACGCCATCAGATTTTGAGAGAAGCTCATTGTTCCCGTTACTCCGTTCACCCCGGAGCGACGAAAATGTATCATGATCTTAAGACTATATATTGGTGGAATGGGATGAAGAAAGACGTAGCAGAATTCGTAGCTCAGTGTCCTAATTGCCAACAAGTGAAGATAGAACACCAAATGTCGGGTGGCTTATTGCAAGCTATAGAAATCCCAACTTGGAAGTGGGAAGTGATTAATATGGATTTCATTACAGGGTTACCCCGTTCTCAACGTAAATATGATTCTATATGGGTGATCGTGGATAGGCTCACAAAGTCAGCGCATTTCTTACCGGTCAGAACGACCTATGTGGCAGCATATTATGCCAAGCTTTATCTTAAAGAGATAGTGAGACTCCATGGTGTTCCGGTATCTATTATCTCCGATAGAGGGACTCAGTTTACAGCCAAGTTTTGGGGGTCTTTCCAAGAAGGTTTAGGTACCCAAGTGCGCCTAAGCACGACGTTTCACCCATAGACCGATGGGCAAGCTGAACGTACTATTCAGACTCTTGAAGATATGTTACGGGCATGTATGATAGATTTTGGAGGAAATTGGGATGACCATTTTCCACTCATTGAGTTTTCTTACAATAATAGTTATCACTCCAGCATTCAAATGGCACCGTATGAGGTTTTATATGGGCGAAAGTGTAGATCCCCGATTGGGTGGTTTGAAACTGGAGAGGCCAAGCTGATAGGGCCAGAATTGGTCCAGCAAGCTATAGAGAAAGTCAAGCTCATACAAGATCGGTTGTTAGCGGCTCAAAGTCGCCAGAAGTCCTATGCGGATAATCGTCGAAGGGACTTAGAGTTCCAAGTTAAGGATTGGGTGTTTTTGAAAGTGTCGCCGATGAAGGGCGTTATGAGATTTGGCAAAAAGGGGAAGCTTAGTCCCCGGTATATAGGGCCTTACGAGATTGTGCGAAAGATAGGCAAGGTGACCTATGAAGTAGACTTACCTCCAGACTTGGAGTCAGTTCATCCAGTTTTCCATGTCTCGATGGTTTGTAAGTGTGTTGGAGATCCTACGAGGATCGTCCCAGTAAATGATGTTCAAGTGACGGAAAAATTAGCTTATGATGAAATACCCATTGCCATATTAGATAGGCAAGTACGGAGGCTTAGAAACAAAGAAGTTGCCTCAGTTAAAGTTTTGTGGAGAAATAATAATCGAGAGGAAATGACATGGGAAGCGGAAGAAAATATGCAATCCAAATACCCACATTTATTTCAGCCCTTGGAAGAAGTCCAAGATGAGACGTCAAAATCTTAAGGTATGCGTGTTTTCCTTTTATACATCCAGGTTGTGTTGGCCAAATTTCTAGTGCTGTTGTATTATTGCCCTGTGAGGCATTGTTATTGTGGGTTGTTGTGACAGGGTGGTAGTGCCACATTACAGAGGAAACTCTGGCGAAATTTTTATAGAATTCCCCAAGCCTTTAACATTCGAGGACGAATGTTCCTAAGGGGGGTAGAATGTTACACCTCGGAAAATTTCCCGTTGGTACGCAAGTAAATGAACTAATGATGTGTGTGAGGAGTGCGAGTGTATAATGTTTCATGGGAAATGTATGAAAAGGGATGTGGATGATTAGAATGAAAAGTAGAGAAATGAGAAAAATTGAAAGTTGGAAAAACTGCCCAGTGGTCGTATAGTGCAAAATACGGACCGTAAAGTGCAATACGGTCCGTAAACTTGACGTCTTAAACTAGCATGTCAAACTTCAACTTTCTGCCAGCTGAGGAAATGGCTAAAATACGACCTGGTGGACGGACCGTAAAGTGATTTACGGCCCGTAAACCATGGTCGTAAATCACCATACATGCAGGCCAAAGTTTCTGGTTCTGCTTAAGCTTAAAAACGACCACGAGGGACGGTCCGTAAACTGAAATACGGACCGTAAACCTCCATGGAAGACCATTGTTCACCCAACACAGATTTTTCAATTCATTAAATATGAGGATCAAGACTTGTCTTATTTCATGTACAACATTACACCATTTCTCTCTAGAACTTCTCTCTACATTTATTATATGAGTTTCCAAGGATTATAAGTCATCCATAACATTAAGACAAGTGAATCAAGGACGAGGGAGTCATCAAGGATCATCCAAGTCAAGCAATCCAAATGGAGAAAAACTAAGGTTTTGCTCAAAGAAGAGTATTATCAACCAAAGCTTGTTCCTACAACTTCTAAGGTAAGATTCATGATTTTTACAAGATGTTTAAGGTATTGAAGAATTAAAATACATGGATTGTAGAAAATGTGGTCAACTAGGTCATGAATGATGAATAGTGACATTTTGAGAAATAGTTTGAATTGAGTTATGAATGTTGTTGTGTTGTGATATGAATGTGTTATAAATGGTATTAAGATCATGAACTAAACACTTTAGACGAATGGACGAAGATGGGTGTTATAATCATGAATGTGGGTGAATTAGAGGCAAATTGAGGAATCTAGATAATGTGGTTAATGTGAATGACTAATGGCCATTGTTATGACATTAATGAAGGTATAAACGCTAGCATTGGAAGGGAACGTGCAAGTGTAGAATAGTTCGACGGAAAGGTATGTAAGGCTAACCCTTCTTTCATAAGGCATGGTTCTTGGCCAAATTCCTAAATTCCTCTATATGAGTATGTTGTCTCCACATGGTTGGCATTCCGAGCTCATAAGCTCACGACCCTTGATATGTACTATGATTATACTATGTTCCTCGCTTGACGAGTAAGTCCATAATATAGATGTAACGATAGTGATGAGGATAGTAATGACGATGAGAGTAAAATGAGATTAGAGATGCTTACGAGCTATGATATATATATATATATATGTATATGATTATGTATAAAGTATGTATACGATTATGTAACGTGCGCACACCTCTGCAGAAGGTACGGATAACCCTGATGCCTTGGTAGGGCCAGGTATGTATGATCTTGAGCCTTGGTTGGCCAAGTATGTATGAAACACCGACCCTATGAGGTCGGGTATGCTATGTATATGAAATGACTATGTATATAATATGAATATGAATGTGATAAGACTATGTATACGAATACGAGCACAATTATGGTACGAGTACTATTATGGAATACAAATGATGATGTATGTATACGAGTGCGTATGAGAAATGGAAAGTCCCTATGAAAGGCAAGTAAGTGCTATGACGGTGATATTATTGTCTCCCCTCCCATGCTACTTCGTATGTTGTTCATTATGATTATATATCGATGTTGATCATGCTTTACATACTCAGTACATTCTTCGTACTGACGTCCTTTTGTTTGTGGACGCTACGTCATGCCCGCAGGTGCACAGGGAGACAGACTTGGTCCATAGCTGCTTATTCAGAGATTGCATAGCAGAGCTCCATTTCTTACGGAGCCGTCGCTTTTGGGTACTTATTCTTTTGTACGTAATTATGGGCATAGCAGGGTCCTGTCCCGCTCATGATATGTCATACTCTTAGAGGCTCGTAGTCATGTGTATGTGGGTAGAGATGTTTGGCCATGTCGGCCTATGTTTTGTATATCATTTTTTGGCCTCGTCGGCCTTGTACATTTGACGTGGCATAGATGCCTATGATGTTATCGAAGATGATTGTCGTCCGATGGGACTATATAATTAACGAATAGAATGCATGAATTGTCTTATGGATCACCTAGATGTTATGCAAAGTATGCTAAGGGGGTCCCCGGGTGGGGATAGCACCGGGTGCTCGTCGCGGCCCCTAGTCGGGTCGTGAGAACTGATAACTGAGATAAACTGATAGTCGTAAAACATGATAGCTGTCGGTATACTTTATGCACTGTATCCCACTTTCAACATCCTCTAAAGTCTCGTTTGTTACAAACATGTACTTCATAATTATACCCCCCAATGGGCAATAATCCTCACTAGGACCTTGTATTTTCCTGCTCATTGCTTGGGCATTCGATACGTCAAGAATTTGATTGTTAGAGAAAGTTACATATTGCTCTGAGCTTCATGGAAGTATCTAGAGTAGAAAGAATAGTAACTTTTCCTTGATGGCCTTTAGCCTCCCCATTATAAGTGTGGCGCCTTTCACACTAATTAGTAGGACTCTACTAGACAAAGTTTCAAGACTCCCTAGGTGTTACACCTCAGACATTCTGTGTTGTCATGCGGTGAATAGGCTAATGCAAGTTAAGGTGTACGTGTACTTAATGATTCTAATTAAGATTCCAAAGACATTTGGGGCAAGAGGAGAAAGTTCGTCGAAGAAAGTGAAGTATAAGTTGTGTCTGGAAGGGTTTTGTAACGACCAAGCTAATGTTAAGTTTGTAATGTCTTAAGGAGAAGCTATAAGGCGACTTAGATGGTTAATGAAGTATTATACAAGTGCCAAGAAGGTTCTACGGGGATTCAAAGTCAAACGAATCAACGAGCAAAATTCAGGAAAAAGTGAGTTATAAGGCCACTTATATGATCCGTATAACCTGTCCAGAGAAGTGTCCTCTACTGGAAGTATTCTACGGTCACTTATACGGACCACATAAGTTATACGGACCGTATAAGTGTCCGTATAAAGTGTCTGTATAACACCCGTTAGACAGCTTTTAAATTTTATATAAGGAGGACCCCAAATTCATTTTTCTTATTTCTCACCTTCTCCACACTTCATGAGACCTCTATAAAATTCCATGCACCATATTAGCATACATCTAAGAGAAAGAAAAGATTAAGCACCAAGAATTAGTAGAACCAAGTGTGTGGATGCTCACTAGGGTTTGTGGGAGTCAAGAATCTCTTTTGTGTTGAAGTAGGGGTTCTTCTCAAGTGGAGTATCTTCATCCAAAGAACATTACTACATAATCAAAGGTTAGTCTTACACTTATCGCATGTTATTAGAGGTATTGAGTGGTTGAAAGACGTAGATTAGAGAAGAATGTAGAATATGAGCTCAAATATGGAAATAATGGTATTTTGAGTAGTAAGTTCCTTTGAGTCATGATTCTTAGCATGAAATGAGTATAATATTGTTATGAATGATTATAATGTCATTGAGGGAGTATTATATGAAAAATGAATATGTTGTTGTATTGTAGTCATGGTTGTGGATGATTTGAAAGAAAATTGTGAGAATTGAATAATGTCTAAGTCGAATAAGTTATTGATTAAGATATTGTGGGTGTTGCTATTGATGTTTGGGAGTTGTTATATTGTATGGACAAATTTTTAGAAATAAAGGAAATGCAACCCAATTTTCGTTGGCTCTTAGTCGGCTTAGCTTAGCCTTAGGCATGTTTCTAATGATCTAACCTTGGTACGAATTCTCTTGAATGTAGAGTTCTGAGCTTGGAAGGAGAATGCTAGGTCGTTAAGGTCGTTAAGGAGACGTAAAGGTATGTAAGGCTAGTCCCCTTCTTTCAAAGGCATGACTCCTATATTATGATTCCTTTTTATTCTTCCATGACATTCTTACATCCCAAAAGACGAAAGTTAAAGATTCTTAAAAGCTTCTTATGAGATAGAGATGAGATATGTTCCATGATAATGATGATGATAATGATGTTATAATGAGCTTGATATTCTTACCCTTATGATTTCATTGATGTTACTTCTTGTTGTTATCTCACCTCATGGTATTAGTTCCTTCAAGGTGAGACATAGTGATGAGGATTATTCCATAATGTAATCGGAGGCTCCCGACCTTATGTCACTCCGATAGAGTTACAGCTTTTACTTGAGCTCTCATGCATGCTTTATATTATGTATATGTAAGATTACACCGTGCTTAGCTGGCCGGGCAGTCACCACTACGACAGGCGTATTAGGCAGCTATGATGATGATTACACCATGTCTATATGGCATGGGCAGACACCACTAGTCGGCGGCTTGAGATGTTTACCCCGGACGCAGGCTAATGATGCTCACACCATACCTATATGGACGGGCAGTTTATATATATATATGTTCAGTACATTGTTCATGCTGACATCCTTTTTCTGTTATGGACGTTGTGTGTATGACCACAGGTAGAGAGGGAGACGGACCGGATACCTAAGAGTCTTATCAGCAGTTGTACAGGAGCACCCCATTATCCCAGAGGTGCATCCTATTGGTATATTCTTTTGTGTACATATTTGGGGCGTGGTGGGGTCCTGTCCTGTCCTTATGACTTCAGTACTTAAATTTGAGGCTCGTAGATACTTATGTGTGGGTTGTAGATGTTATGAGACTTCTTCAGTGTATATTTTGTACATCATTTTGTAGCCTCGTGGGCTTATGCATATGTACATATTTTGGGAGACTTGGAAATTGTTTTATGACAAGTTTTATGTCAAAAATGATATATGACCAGGTTGAGTATGATATATAACATGATGAGTGGTGCTCGGTAACCAGCTCTGGGTATCAGTCATGGCCCACTAGTTGGGTCATGACAAAAGTGGTATCAGAGCAGTTCCGTCCTAGGGTGTGTCTACGATCCGTGTCCAGTAGAGTCTTTTTTATGGGTGTGAAGTGCGCCACACTTATAAACAAGAGGCTGTGGGGAATTTTGGAATAATGACCGTCTTTATTTTCCATAGATCGTGCGATAGAGCTAGGTCACAAGAATTCTTTTTCCCTAATTGTGCGCTATGATTTCAGCGATGCCGGTAAAGAGGAAAGCAACAGCCTCCTAGAAGAGCAAGACTGCGACAGGAAGGTGGATCGAACAGGAGCCACCAGTAGATATAAAGGAGGGTGAGACCCATAATGAGGCTCCATCTCAAACCTCTCACACTCTGCCTATTTTAGAGGAGCATGAAGGGGCCTCAGTACCAGCTCCAGTGCCTCCACCGAGTGCTTCGGGTCAGCAGATGACCGAGGCTATACAGCTATTGACTCAACTAGTTGCTACCGAGGCTCAGCAGCAGAGTGCGGGTCCGGGTGATAGACCCACTAGTGCTAGAGCCCGTGATTTTATGAGTTTGAACCCACCAGAATTTTTCGGGTCAAAGCCGGATGAAGACCCGCAAGATTTTATAGACGAGATGTTGAGGACGCTGAGGATTATACATCCGTCCTATGGTATAATAATTGGACATCTTCAAGGAAGGAAAATGCACCTCCCCTGGTTTGGCAGGAATTTGTAGAAGCCTTTATTCGCCACTATTTGCCACCCGAAGTTCGAAGGGCCTGAGCTGATAGGCTTTTGAATCTAAAGCAAGGAAATATGAGTGCTCGGGAGTATGGTCTTCTCTTCAATTCATTGGCCCGGTATGCTCTGACCATGGTGGCAGATATGGGAGACCGAGTACATCGATTTGTGAGTGGTTTAGGGCCACATTTGATCAAGGATTGCTTGACACCTTCACTACAGGAGGGGATGGACATCTCCCGTATTCAGGCCCACGCTCAGAATCTAGAAGAGCAACAGCAAGTGCAAAGGAGTGAGCGTGATATGGACAGAGGGCATAGTAAGAGGGCCAGATCTGCCAGTGCTGGTAGTGAGTATATAGGGGGTCAGCGACAACAGTATTCTTGATATTCAGGCCAGTCTGCAGGTAGTGCACCTCCTCAATTCACGGGCAGAAGATTTGATCGCCCCGTTTATTCTGGGCCAGGTCAGGGTTCGAGAGTTTCGGGTCCTCAGTTTGGAGGTGATTCTAGTCAGAGAAGACTACCAGTATTGCAATGTAGCTAGTACGGTAGATTACATTCAGGTCAGTGTCGCTGAGGCTCAGATGCTTGTTATGCCTTTGGCCAGGTTAGGCATATGATACGTAATTGTCCATCGATGGGTGGTAGTGTCGGGGCCCAACCCACAGGATCAGTAGGCGGTTCTTCTTCGTCCATGTGCCCCGTAGGGCAGACTCCCCAGGCTTCAGTAGGTCATGGTAGGGGTAACATCCAGCTCAGGTGGCTCCCAGCCCCGTATTTATTCTTTAGCCGGACGATAGGATCTTGAGTCCTCCTCTGACGTTGTCACAGGTATACTATCCATATTCTCTCATGATGTCTATGCATTGATTGATTTGGGTTCTACCTTGTCGTATATTAATCTGTATATTGCTGATCGTATTTGGGTGAAACTCGAGCCAATAAGACCTTTTGAGGTATCCACTCCTGTTGGTGACCCGGTAATAGCTAAACAAGTATATAGAAATTGTGTGATTGTTGTATGTGATCGGCAGACTAAAGCTGATTTTATTGAGATGGAAATGTAAGATTTCGATGTTATTATGGGCAAGGATTGGTTAGCTTCTTGTTATGCTAATGTGGACTATAGAACAAAGATGGTTCGATTCTAATTCCCAGGAGGACCAGTGCTTGAATGGAAAGTAACATAGCGTCTCTAAGATGTAGGTTTGTTTCCTATCTCAAGGCAGGAAAGATGATTGCTAAGGGCTACATTTATTATCTAGTCCGAGTTCATGACATTGAAGAAAAACTGTCGACTGTTCAATCCGTCCGGTAGTGAACGAGTTTTCGGATGTATCTACAAATGAACTTACAGGTCTTCCACCGGAACGAGAAATTTATTTCACCATCGATGTGTTGCCATACACCAAACCCATATCTATTCCTCCTTACAGAATGGCTCCTGCATAATTAAAAGAGCTAAAGGCACAACTGAAAGATTTGCTCGAGAAGGGATTCATTAGACCCAGTTCGTCGCCATAGAGAGAACCTATCTTATTTGTACGAAAGAAAGATGGTTCTATACGAATGTACATTGACTATAGGCAGCTGAACAAGGTGACGATAAAGAATAAATATCCGCTTCCAAGAATTGACGATTTGTTTGATCAATTGTAGAGTGCTAAGTGGTTTTCCAAGATTGAACTGAGATCGGGGTATCATCAAATGAGAGTTAGAGAAGAAGATATTCCGAAAACAGCTTGCAGAACTAGATATGGTCATTATGAATTTCGGGTTATGTTGTTTGGCTTGACTAGCGCTCCGACAGTATTCATGAATTTGATGAACAATGTGTTTAGGCCTTTCCTAGATCTATTTGTAATCATGTTCATCGATGACATTTTGGTATATTCTCGACCAGAAGCAGAACATGCAGATCATTTGTGTATTGTCCTTGGGATTCTTCGGACTCGTGAATTGTATGCTAAGTTTTAAAAAATACGAGTTCTGGTTGAACTCTGTGACTATTCTGGGCTATATAATCTCAGCTGACGGCATTCCGAATGTTATATCCCGTATTTTATACATTCGGATATTTCAAGGTGGTCGTGGTAGGTTAAGGGCAAGTTAGATTCTCGGGGATGGTGTATTTACAGGGGAGATGCTGCCGAAATTTCGGCAGATTATAAATGAATTCATTTGAAGGATTAAGACAAGTATATGATGATGAATCTAATGATTGCGTCAATCGTCTTGAATGTAGACTAGCGATAGCGGGCTTAGATGATTAAGCGTAGCTAATAGGACGCGGAACAGGTATGTTAAGGCTCGTCCCTTTCTTTCAAAGGCATGATTCCTACGTTACGAAATTTATAAATGTTTCCATATCTTCCTTGTCTTCAAAAGTTTGAAGTCTATGGTCCTAAGGCAATGATTTTGTTCCCGATAACCCGTCAATGTTTTCCAAAATGTCCGTATCTTTTCAAAACAAAGGTTTATGGCATTGTAAGCTTTTACGACAAAAACGATGGATATGTTTTACAATGACACTGATGATGTCGAGCATGAGAATATTTCTATGATGACTATGATAAGAATGATTTCATGTTCGAAAGGTACTTGATGCGATTATTGTTTTGATTTTCCAAATATCGCTTCCGAAACGTTCGTAGAAAGTTCTATACTTCAAATGCTCATAACTTTCTTATACTAAATCGGATTGACCCGAAACTTGTTTCTGAGCCTTCAGGTGTCGGTAAGTATACTTGACCATCGAGTTTTAACACTGCTATTCGTTGCTAGTCTCACCTTATAATAATCGTTCCTTCAAGGTGAGACAAAGCCATGACGATTAATCCATAATGTATTTGGAGGTTACCGACCTTACGTCTCTCCGACAGAGTTGTAGCTTTCACTTAGGCTCTCATGCATGCTTTATAATTATGTATGTATTTTAATAACACGGTGACTACATGGCCGGGCAGTATAACAACGCGCCGTCCAATAGGCGGCCGGGCAGACACACCACTGCAGTGGGCAGTTTATGATTACCCCGGACGCGGGCTAATGATGATCACACCGTGCCTAAATGGCCGGGTAGCATTACACCGTACCTATATGGTCGGGCAATTTTTTTGCAAATATTTATATGTTTTTTTTAAAAGAAAGCTAACATGCATGGCATCCGCCCTAAGAGGAACTCAGATCTACAGGTTACTCTCTTACCTCGTGATATGCGCTATATTTCCATTCTGTTATTATTCATATTTATATTCCTCACTATGTTACTATTCATGCCTTACATACCCAGTACATTGCTCGTACTGACCCCCTTTCTTCGAGGGCTGCGTTTCATGCCGCGCAGGTACACCCAGATGAGTAGAAGTCAATATAGAAGATGTTCCAGCGGCGTTGGCAAGCTCCACTTGCTCCTGGAGTGCTGCCGAGTCAGAGTATATGTGTTATGATTTCTGATAAATGTTAGAGACTTTGCAGACAGAGTCGTGGGTATTGGAAGTCAGTCTGTAAGCGGCTCCATCAGCCGGTGTGTCATTTTGTGTTATGTTATAAAGTCCATGTGGTTACAGATTTTATTTTATTAAAGAAAGATGAAAAGAATATTCTGAAAGCATTTACTATGAATTTCATTTGTATTTGATTTAAAACTCCAAAGAGATCATGTGTGTAATAAGAGTTTGCGGGTTCGCTCGGCCCTAACTAACGGTCGGGTGCCCATCGCACCCTGGTAAGGTTAGGGTGTGACAAAGTGGTATCAGAGCAGGTCGTCCTAGGGGTTGGCTGCAAAGTCGTGTCCTGTAGAGTCCTGTTTATGGGTGTGAAGCCGGCCACATTTATAAACAGGAGGCTGCGGGGCATCTAGGGATTGCTGACCTTCTTTCTGTCTTAGATCGTGCGATAGAGCCAAGTCATAGGAAAATGGAATTCCTAATACAAGCCTTACCTATAACGGAAGAAGGTGAGAAGCGATATGGAAAGTCACAGGGGTAAGTATTGATATTCTGTTCTGTTACCTGAAACCGGAGGCTCTGGATGGCTGAGATGTGTCGTATACATATGTAAGCCCTGTGAGGTATTGTAGATATTTGCTACGCATAGATCTTGAATAGTAGGAATGGTAAAGGAGATTCTGCCAGAATGAATACGCCTAACAGGAAGAAGCGTGGAAAGGAAATACTGTAAATAGGCAATAAGTGAGATGCGTTGTTTCAGAAGGTTATGGATTTTGCATGGCGATGAAGGTGCGGTCACTACCATCGGGAATCTGGAAGCCCATGACAGGAAGTAGTCATACACACAGGTGGGAGGTGAACATTGAGAATTGTAAAGGGTAAAATAGTAATTGTAAAGGGAAGGACGTGTTATGGGAATGTCTCGGAATCTATAAGACCTCGACATGCTCCAGATTATATGATGAAGGTCATGCGAAGAAGTGGACGCGATTATATCAGCAATAATGCATCGGATTCCATCAAAGTTTCGAGATTAAGCGTGCTAAGGTGGGAGAAATTTTAGGATGGGTGACCCCCTGGGAAGTATGCAAGAAATTCTATATATCCAGACATAAGAGACAAATGAGAAATTAGAGTAACCTAAGGAAAACTAGAGTATACGGAATGGCTGGAGGCCATGAGAGGTCGCGTAGGACGAGACAGACTAGATCGGTAAAGAGAAAGAAAGTGCAATACTAATTTGGAATCAGGATAGACTTGAATAGCGTTTGGAAGTATTTTGTGGGCTAGTTGATAGTAATTATATATCTATATATGAATGTGTATGATATCTCATAAGTGATGGTATAGACGAGCATGTGGTGTATGTCCCAGTAGCCGGTGCTACGACAAAGAAGGCATTGATCAAGTAAGGGTACCGAAGTTCGAGTGACAGCAAGAATAAATGGTATAGATGTTGCAGGGTAAGCTGCTATTATTTTTACTACAGGATAAGATTGGAAATTCTAGTATAACGATATTTGGAAAAGAAAGAGATTGAGTAGATGGAAAACAAAGAGATCAAAGTGTCGGAAGGAGGTGAAAGGTAAGAAACCTCAGTAAGTGAAGCTCCCGAGAGAAACTACCGGCAAAGCGCGAGACTATTTGGGTAAGAACTCAACGTAAGCATGTGAAAAGGGATAGAGTGTGATAAAAGGAAACAAGAGAGGAGTGTATGAGGTTGGAGAACCGATTTCGATAAGTGGGGCTAAAGGAATAATGACTAGGATAGGGAGAGTGAAAGTTGTAAGGATTCTGTGCTTAGAACAAAAGTAGCGGGACGCTTGAGAAATATGGACGCACAGCTACAACACAAACACGTAGTTAAAGAAGAATCACGAATAAGTGAGCTAAGCAAGTGAAAGGACGAATAGTGGATGGAAGGGTGTGGAAATGTGGACAAAATGATGACACAGACAGAAAGTAAAAGAAAAACTTAGGATAAGAAGTTTTTGATATGTTAGGCACAGAGTTGGAAGGATGATGAGGAATAAGGTATGAACGAAGACTTCATAAAAGGACTGTTGGCATATAAGGAGCCCCTAAAAGGGGGGGAGACCATATTATATTAGGACAAAAAGGGATCACAACATTTTCAAGTACCAGAGAAGGAAACAAAAGAGTTCATAGGACACTAGAAAATAGTTCATGGACCATTAATTGTACGGAGCATGAGAATGTACACTATGAAATTGTATGAATCATCGACATGAAGCAGTATTCAATCATGTTTGTAGGGGATCCACATTGAAGAGCCAGCAAGAAATAACGATGGACGAAACAAGCGCCAATACAAAGAAATCAAAGACAAGTATACTTGTGTCAAGAAATGACCTGGGAAGGACAAGGATAATGAGATGGCGCAGTGGATTAAGAAACCCATGACGTGGGATGAGGACTCGTGTAAGGACCCAGGAGCTCGAGTATAAGGAGAATAGGGTAAGGGATAAGGAATGGACATAAAGAGAAGAACGACTATAAAAGGGACCCTCCCGATGTATTATGACACCCCATAAGATCAGTTGAACATTCGAGGACGAATGTTCTAAAGGGGGGAGGATGTTGTATCCCGTATTTTATACATTCGGATATTTCAAGGTGGTCGTGGTAGGTTAAGGGCAAGACTATGTTCCAACATTATTTTAATGTACAAGTTGTTATGGATATTATTTATGAACATTGGTAGTATGGAAATATTGAGAAAGGCTAAGGGCAAAAAGGGAAATTCGCAAAGTGGCTTATGGTAATATAGTGGAAGGCTAGGGGAAAAATGGAAATTTCACAAAATGTTCAAGAAAAATTCTTGAAGAAGGCCACTTGGCCGTGTGGCATGTATGTATACATATACATATAATTGTGGAAAAGAGATGACAAAAATACAATAATTAGTCATCTTTTATTTTAATTTTTAAGAAACTTCAAGAAAAATAGAGAAGGGACATGTGTCCACTCTTCTATTTGTTGGGAGTAATTATATATATGGACAAGTCTTGCATAGCAAGACACAATTCTCTCCCACAAGCATTCAAGAAACTTCAAGAAAAATAAAATAGGGCACCATTCGGCCATGGCTAGCCAAGCCTAGGGCCATGAAGAATTGTTCAAGAAAAATATTCTTCTTCTAGTATTCCAACCAACTTGAAGGCCCTTATTAACATGGAGTAGTTGTTGGAACAAGCAAAGCATCCCTTTGGGCAACTCACAAGCCTAGCCGAATGAAGGAGTCCAACTATAAAGGTGAGGTTGACCTTCTCTTTCATGTGTTATGGATGATTTGTGCATGTTGTAATATGAAGAAATGGATGAAACTCATGAATTATGTGTGTCTTGGTTGTAGCCGAATAGAGGTGGTGTGGTGTAAGATGTGATGAATTGATTTTAGTTAGTAATTTGATTGTTGTAGAATGTGGAATTGGATGAAATTGATGAAATATGTGGGTGTGTGGTGGTGGCCGTATAGGGACAGCCCTAGTTGGGTATGTTGAGATGATTTTACGTAGTATTTTAGTTGTTGTTGTTATGGATTATGTGATGTAAAATGAAAGTTTAATGGCTTGAAATGAAGTTGTAATCATTGTGGTGTCGTTGTGGAAGCTAATGTGACACTAGCAGGAATTCTTATGTTTGTATAAATGAAGTTGTTAATGTAAAATGTTGGTGGAATTCATGAAATTGGAAGTGAGACATTTGTTTGGAAGATTGTAAGTTGGGTTGTTATTGTCCTTGTTGGAATTGGAAGGTTTCGGGTGAAGTAGTATGCTGATTGAGTCGTTTTGAATGTTAAGTGAATTGAATTGAATATAAATGAGTTGTCGTTAAATTGTATGACAAAGGTTGTTAATGTTAGAATGCGTCTTGAATTGATTATTGATGTTGTTGGTATGATTGATGGTATTGTTATTGATAGTTTGGCCGAGTTGAATTCTCGGATTATTGATTGATGATTTGGGCCGAGTTAGATTCTCGGGGATGGTGTATTTACAGGGGAGATGCTGCCGAAATTTCGGCAGATTATAAATGAATTCATTTGAAGGATTAAGACAAGTATACGGTGATGAATCTAATGATTGCGTCAATCTTCTTGAATGTAGACTAGCGATAGCGGGCTTGGATGATTAAGCGTAGCTAATAGGACGCGGAATAGGTATGTTAAGGCTCGTCCCTTTCTTTCAAAGGCATGATTCCTACGTTACGAAATTTATAAATGTTTCCATATCTTCCTTGTCTTCGAAAGTTTGAAGTCTATGGTCCTAAGGCAATGATTGTGTTCCCGATAACCCGTCAATGTTTTCCAAAACGTCCGTATCTTTTCAAAACAAAGGTTTATGGCATTGTAAGCTTTTATGACAAAAACGATGGATATGTTTTACAATGACACTGATGATGTCGAGCATGAGAATATTTCTATGATGACTATGATAAGAATGATTTCATGTTCGAAAGGTACTTGATGCGATTATTGTTTTGATTTTCCAAAAATAGCTTCCGAAACGTTCGTAGAAAGTTTTGTACTGCAAACGCTCATAACTTTCTTATACTAAATCGGATTGACATGAAACTTGTTTCTGAGCCTTCAGGTGTCGGTAAGTATACTTGACCATCGAGTTTTAACGCTGCTATTCGTTGCTAGTCTCACCTTATAATAATCGTTCCTTCAAGGTGAGACAAATCCATGATGATTAATCCATAATGTATTAGGAGGTTACCGACCTTACGTCACTCCGACAGAGTTGTAGCTTTCACTTGGGCTCTCATGCATGCTTTATAATTATGTATGTATTTTAATAACACGGTGAATACATGGCCGGGCAGTATAACAACGCACCATCCAATAGGCGGTCGGGCAGACACACCACTGCAGTGGGCAGTTTATGATTATCCCGGACGCGGGCTAATGATGATCACACCGTGCCTAAATGGCCGGGCAGCATTACACCGTACCTATATGGTCGGGCAGTTTATTTGCAAATATTTATATGTTTTTTTTTAAAAGAAAGCTAGCATGCATGGCATCCGCCCTAAGAGGCACTCAGATGTACAGGTTACTCTCTTACCTCGTGATATGCGCTATATTTCCATTCTGTTATTATTCGTATTTATATTCCTCACTATGTTACTATTCATGCCTTACATACCCAGTACATTGCTCGTACTGACCCCCTTTCTTCGGGGGCTGCGTTTCATGCCGCGCAGGTACACCCAAATGAGTAGAAGTCAATATAGAAGATGTTCCAGCGGCGTTGGCAAGCTCCACTTGCTCCCGGAGTGCTGCCGATCAGAGTATATGTGTTATGATTTCTGATAAATGTTAGAGACTTTGCAGACAGAGTCGTGGGTATTGGAAGTCAGTCTGTAAGCGGCTCCATCAGCCGGTGTGTCATTTTGTGTTATGTTATAAAGTCGACGTTGTTACAGATTTTATTTGATTAAAGAAAGATGAAAAGAATATTCTGAAAGAATTTACTATGAATTTCATTTGTATTTGATTTAAAAGTCCAAAGAGATCATGTGTGTAATAAGAGTCTGCGGGTTCGCTCGGCCCTAACTAAGGGTCGGGTGCCTATCGCACCCTGGTAAGGTTAGGGTGTGACACCGAAATACTCAGAAAATTGAGGCTGTGAAGACTTGGCCGAGGCCTACATCGCCTATAGAAGTTCGTAGCTTTCTAGGATTGGCAGGTTACTATAGAAGATTTGTGGAAGGGTTTTCTTCTATTTCAGCACCATTGAAGTAGTTAACTCATAAATTAGCAAAATTTTAATGGACCGATGCTTGTGAGCGCAGTCTCCAGGTATTGAAAGATAGATTGACTTCAGCCCCAGTCCTGATGCTTCCAGAAGGGACAGAAGGTTATGTTGTCTATTCTGATGCCTCCGGTTTCAGATTGGGCTGCGTGTTGATGCAGCACAGGAAAGTTATAGCCTATACCTCCAGACAGTTAAGGAAACATGAGAAGAACTACTCGACCCACGATCTTGAATTAGCTACGGTTATTCATGCTTTAAAGATATGGAGACATTATTTGTATGGTATTCATGTTGATATTTATACAGATCATAAGAGTCTCTAGTATATTTTCAAGCAAAAGAAGTTGAATTTATGACAGAGGCGGTGGTTAGAGCTATAGAAAGACTATGATGTGAGTATATTGTATCATCCGGGAAAAGCAAATGTGGTTGCTGATGCTCTTAGACGCAAATTCATGGGCATTTTATGTGACGTTCAACTGGAGAAGAAAGAATTAGTCCGTGAGCTCCATCAGTTAGCTAGCCTAGGAGATTGTCTAATCAACTCGGGCAGTGCAAGAGTTGTTGTTCAAAACTCAACTGTTTCATGCTTAGATACAGAAGTGAAAGGGCGCCAATATGAAGACCCCCAGTTGAGTCACTATAGAGATATACTTCCTCAGAAAGTGAAGTCGCCATTTTTTGGTTTCTGCAGATGGAGTTCTCAGGTACCGAGGTAGGCTATGCTTTCCAGATGTTGCAGGACTACGTTGTAAGATTCTGGAAGAAGCTCATTACTCCCATTATTCTATCCACCTAGGAGCGACAAAAATGTATTGGTGGGATGGAATGAAGAAAGATATAGCAGAATTTGTAGCTCAATACCCAAATTGCCAACAAGTAAAAATTGAGCATCAAAAGCCAGGAGGCTTGTTGCAAGCCATAGAAATTCCAACCTGGAAATGGGAAATGATCAATATGAATTTTATTGTAGGCTTACCTCGTTTTCGGCGTAAGTATGACTCCATATGGGTAATTGTTGATAGGCTCACGAAATCAGCCCATTTTCTTCCGATCAAAACCACATATTCAGTAAAAGATTATGCGAGGCTGTATCTTAAAGAAATATTGCGACTTCATGGTATCCCAGCATCTATTATAACAGATAGAGGATCACAATTTACTACTAAATTCTGGAAATCCTTTCAAGACGGTTTGGGAAGTCAAGTGAGACTTAGCACTGCATTTCATCCACAGACTGATGGACAAGATGAACGCACTATTCAGACCTTGGAAGATATGTTGCGAGCATGTGTACTGGACTTCGAAGGCGATTGGGATGATCATTTTCCACTCATTGAATATCCCTATAACAACAGTTATCATTCTAGCATCTAGATGGCTCTGTGTGAAGCTCTGTATGGGAGGAAATGTAGATCGCCAATTGGATGGTTTGAAGTCGGAGAGACCCAACTGATAGGTCCAGAATTAATCAGCAAGCGATGGAAAAGATTAAGCTTATCAGAGACCGATTGTTGACAGCCCAAAGTCACCAAAAGTCTTATGCAGACAACCGCCGATGAGACTTGGAATTCCAAATCACTGATTGAGTGTTCTTAAGAGTATCACCGATGAAAGGCGTAATGAGGTTCGGAAAAAAGGGCAAGCTCAGTCCCCGGTATATTGGGCCTTATAAGATTGTACACAAGGTGGGCCAGGTGGCTTATGAACTAGATTTACCTCCAGAGCGTGAATCAGTTCACCCAGTTTTTCATGTGTCGATGATCCGTAAATGTGTTGGAGACCCTTCTAGAATCGTGCCAGTGGATGATGTTCAAGCTACTGAAAAGTTGGCTTATGAAGAGGTACCCATTGCCATACTCGATAGGCAAGTGCGGAGACTTAGAAACAAAGAGGTAGCCTCAGTTCAGGTCTTGTGGAGGAAAAATAACCAAGAGGAAATGACTTGGGAAGCGGAAGAAGATATAAAGTCAAAATATCCGCATTTCTTTCCACCCCCAGAAGAGATTCAAGACGAGACGCAATTGACATAAGATATGTAATGTTTTTTTTAATGCTTTTGGTTGTGTGTGGCCATATTTTCTTGTTGTTATTGTTGTGGCCCTGTAAGGCGATGTTATGTTGGGTTGTTGTGACAGGATGGTAGTACCTTATTACAGGGAAAACTCTGGTGAAATTTCTGTAGAATCCCCGAGACTTTAACATTCATAGACGAATGTTCTTAAGGGGGGGGGGGGGGGGGGGGGGGGGGGGGGGGGAGAATGTTACACCTCGGACATTCCGTGTTGTCGTGCGGTGAATAGGCTAAAGCAATTCCAGGTGTACGTGATGTCCCTACAACTAAGAAGGGATACTTAATTATTGTAATTAATATTCCAAAGACATTTGGGGCAAGAGGAGAAAGTTCGTCGAAGAAAGTGAAGTATAAGCTGTGTCCGGTAGGGTTTTGTAACGATCAAGCTAATGTTGAGTTTGTAATGTCTTGAGGATAATCTATCAGGCTCCTTAGATGGTTAATCAAGTATTATACAAGTGCCAAGAAGGTTCCACGAGGATTAGAGATCAAACGAATCAACGAGCAAAATTCTGAAAAAAGTGAGTTATATGGCCACTTATACGGTCCGTATAAGGGACCGTATAACCAGTCCAGAGAAGTGTCCTCCACTGGAAGTATTATACGGTCACTTATACATACCATATAAGTTATACGGACCATATAAGTGTCTGTATAACACCTGACGGGCAGCTTTTAAATTTTATATAAGGAGGACCCAAAATTCATTTTTCTTATTTCTCACCTTCTCCACACTTCATGAGGCCTCTAGAAAATTACATGCACCATATTAGCTTATATCCTAGAGAAAGCAAAGATTAAACACCAAAAATTAGTAGAACCAAGTGTGTGGATGCTCACTGGGGTTTGTGGGAGTCAAAAATCTCTTTTGTGTTGAAGTTGGGCTTCTTCTCAAGTGGATTATCTTCATCCAAAGATCATTCCTACATAATCAAAGGTTAGTTTTACATTTATCTCATGTTATTAGAGGTATTGAGTGGTTGAAAGACTTGGATTAGAGAAGAATGTAGAATATGATCTCACATATGGAAATAATGGTATTTTGAGTAGTAAGTTCATTTGAGTCATGATTCTTAGAATGAAATGAGTATTATCTTGTTATGAATGATGCTAATGTTGTTGAGGGAGTATTATATGAAAAACAAATATGTTGTTGTATTGTAGTGATGGTTGTGGATGATTTGAAAGAGAATTGTGAGAATTGAATATCTAACTTGAAGAAGTTATTGATTATGATATTATGGGTGTTGCTATTGATGTTTGGGAGTTGTTATATTATATGGAGAAAGTTGTAGAAACAAAGGAAATGCTGCCCAATTTTCGTTAGATCTTAGTCGCCTTAGCTTAGCCTTAGGCATGTTTCTAATGATCTAACCTTGGTACGAATTCCCTTGAATGTAGAGTTGTGAGTTTGAAAGGAGAACACTTAGTCATTAAGGAGACGTAAAGGTATGTAAGTGTTACACCTCGGAAAATTTTTCATTGATGCACAAGCGAACTGATTAGTGAAGAGTACGAGCATACGGTATTTCAATAGGTAAGAAATGACATTCAATGACTCTAGTTAAGATTTCAAAGATGTTTGAGATAGGGGAAGAAAGTTGGCCAAGACAAGGCAAGGCATACGATATGTATCGGAAAGGTATTACGAGTAACGAGTTAATGAGGATTTAATTGTCACACCCTAATCTCCCTAGGGTGTGATGGGCACTCAACCCCATATCCGTAGCCGAGCGAACCCACAGACTCTTATTACATACATAATCTCTTCGGACTCTGAAATCAAATAAAAGTGAAATACATAGTAAGCTTTCAAAATCTTTCTTTTATCGCTTGATTCTGTTAATCAGTGAAAATGACAAACATAATAAATGCTTTTGCAAACTTCAAAAACAAATCAAATCTGTAATCACACGGAATTTGTAACATAACATAAAATGACACATCGGCTGATGGAGCCGCTTACAAAACTGACGTCCTATACCCACGACTTTGTCTGCAAAGTCTCTAACTTCGAACAAAACATCATAGCACATATACTCTGACTCAGCAACACTCCAGGAGCAAATGCAGTTGCCACTCCAACTGAAGTATCTTCTAGCAATGTCCTTTACTTATCTGGGTGTACCTGCGTGGCATGAAACGCAGCCCCCGAAGAAAAGGGGGTCAGTACGGAATATGTACTGAGTACGTAAAGCATGGAATATAGAAAACAGAATCATAATCGAAACAAACAATACAAAAGTAAGTACATTTTCAAAATACCAAATTACTTATTTTCAAGAATACAAATGGTGTATACCGATGTCATGTGTCAGAAGAAGTACAGAAAATAAGTAGATCACCCAGAGTGCCAAAATGCATACTTTCCAAACGCAGACCGTGCGTGCCAACATCGTATGTCATCATATACATACACACATAACTGATTCATATATAACATAATAGTGCCGAGGAACGTACGACCCGATCCATATATATAACATATTAGTGCCGAGGAACGTTCGGCCTGATCCACAAATGTATTTGCTGCGGAACGTGTAGCCCGATCCATATACACATATTATATTGTTGTGGCACGTGCAGAACATTAGTACAGACAATAAGCACGATATGTAGCATAATAAAAACAACTTACTTGAAACACGAATCATGCATGCCAAGAACGGTATCCGGCCCCTTACAGAACCCGGGGAACGTGGCGCCACCTTGCCTTTGGCGCCACACACATCATACTCCGGAAGGTTAGCTCCGTAATCTCCCTCACACATCATAAGATCAGAATATACATATACACATATATGGTTCGGTGAACCTGAACACATCATAACACCGTAACACATCATACTCCGGAATACATATATTGCACCCGGCCCTCAAGAAAGGGACCCGGCAAACCATGCACACGATCTATACCGCCCCAGGACTCGGCGAACGATATAATAGTAGTATGCACGAGCAGAGTAGTAAGAAACCATATGCACATAAATCAAGACTCGATGGATAAGTATACTTACCGACCCCTGAAGGCTCAGAAACAAGTTTCGCGTCAATCTGAATTAGTATAAGAAAGTTATGAACGTTTGAAGTACATAACATTCTACAAACGTTTCAGAAACCATTTTTGGAAAATCAAGGCCATAATCATGTCAAGTACCTTTCGGATATTGTTATGGAACAATTCAATTAGAGTTTTTGGGACCATATGCACATATCAAAACATATCAAAGACTCGATGGAGTAATCGAACGTGCTAGCATTTGAAAATCAAAACCTTATTAATATCAATTATTTTTCGAATGCCATTTGGAAACATATCAACAAACTTCGGACATCATAGATATACATCAAAACTATATGAGAAAACTTATGGAAATAAAAAATATTAGCCATCCTAGTGGCTCTAAGAACAGGAAATTTCTTTGAAATCATACATATACGTCATTTGCTCATTTCATAAAGATCATGCCAAAAGAAAGAAAGGGTAATCCTTACATACCTGTTCGACCGCTTATAAGCTACGCTTATTCGTCCAATCTTGTAAGTCTACATTTAAAAGGAATTTATGCTAATGTTAGCCTTTTCGTCGCACATTTGTACCATATTTCAAATCATACTATTTTATATTCTGCCGAAAATCGGGCAGCATCTCCCCTGTTTATATGCCTAGCCCGAATTCTCAATTCAGCAACCAACAACAACAACAACAATACCAACATTAATCATAATATTTTCAATACCAACGTATGCCATAAAACAGCCCACACATTATTTTCTAAATTCCTCAACCAACCAAATTTGCGATATAACTATTTAATAATTTTATTTCCGTTAGGGAGTCGAAATTAATACTAACAACATAAATAACTACATCCTCCACATTCTACAAGTTGAATACATTTATTTTCATTCAAAATTCTCTTCAAATCTCATTCCATAATTCACAACGCCAACAAACGAATTTATCACACTATTTTCTCCGTTCTAGTTCGGTAGAACTCTAAATAACCTTATTAGCAATGAAAAGTAACATTAATCTTACCTCAAGTGTGCAGCCACCACGTCCACCCCATTCTTTTTGGTTGAGTTTTAGCTCCAATTGGAGGCAACGCAACATAGAACACTTTTCTCTTCACGGGCTTCGGGATTCGGGGCTTAGATTTTGATCAAAATTGATCTTTTCTCTCTAAGCTTTCTTCTCTCTTTTTCTCCAGAATTTTCTGGGTGTTTTGTTCTGAAAAATGAGGAGAAAAGGCTGATATATCACTTAAATAAACATGGGTCATGGGCCTAACCCGGTTGGGCCCGGATTGGGCCTAGCCCACTGACCTTTCTGCCTTAAAACGTCCATATCTCCTTATCCCGACATCTCCTGTGGATCCACGACCTATGGTTGGAAATATAATTCAATTATCTACAACTTATATTTCTTGGTATGTTTCCAAATTCCAAACTTATAATACCGTTTTTGCCCCTCGAAGTCAGATCACCCGAAAACGTTACTTAAAAATATTTGTTTGGAGGACTTCCACTGTGATTTGGCTCAAGGGTCCTTCTTGGGTTGTGTTTTACTTCACGTATGTGATCCATATAACTTGTCACGTGATCCAAAAAAAACTCGATGTGTGGGCCCCACCTCCGCTTACGAATAAACCAACGTACAAAAAATACGAAATATAATACTATCAACGTGAGTTTAAATTATGTAGTAACAACTTGATTGTCAATGTTTGAGGAAGTACGTGTCACGCTCAGGCTCTGAAAATGCGGGGTATAACATTAATGATGTCTTGGAGAAGAGTGATAACGTCCCTTAGATTGGTATTGAGGTGTCAAGCAAGTGCTAAGAAGGTTCAATAAGGATTGGAGATCAAAAGAGTCGACAAAAACGGACATCGGAACACTGGGAATTATACGACCAAACATACTAGCCGTATAAATTATACGGTCCGTATGTTAGGACCGTATAATCAGCCCAGGATGGCACATTTCTCTGGACCAAATATACGGCCAAACATACAGCCCGTATTTAATGTACGGACCGTATGTTGGTCCGTATACCTGGTCGGGAACTGAATGGTTCATTAATAGAGGATTCAAGTCTTATTTTATTTCACTTCCATATCACACCCCTTCTCGCTAAAACATCTCTCTACATCTATTCCACAAGAATTCAAGAGGTATTAGTGATCAACAACATAAATTAAGTGCATCAAGTGTAAGAAAACCCATTAAAATTCATTCAAGTCAAGAAATCTCATTGGAGATGAACTAGGGTTTTTGCTCAAGTGGAGTATTACCTACCAAGGCTTGTTCCTACAACATCTAAGGTAAGATTTATGGTATTTCTATGTTGTTTAAGATATTTGAGAGTTGAAATACTTGGATTGTAGAAGGATATAGAAAAATGGGTCATGAATGTGGAATAGTGCCATTTTGAGTAATAGTTTGAATTGAGTCATGATTCTTAATATGTTACGATATAAATAGGTTATAAATGATGTAGAGAGCACGGGATAGGCAATGTATGTGAATGAACATAGTCATGTGTTATGACCATGGATATGGGTGATTGAAAGTGAATTCAGAAATGCGGATGAATAAGGACTATTGTTATGATATTGTGAATGTATTATTGACGTTTGGGAGTTGATATACGCTATGGAGGAATGTCGTATAAATATAGGAGATGTTGTTCGATTTCCTCTAGTTTTAGTCATGTATGCTAGCTATCGATTTCTAATGATAGTATGACTTTAATGAAGGTAGAAACGTGAGTGCGGGAGGAGAACGCGCAAGTGGTAAAATCGTTGAATGGAAAGGTATGTAAGGCTAACCCTTCTTTCATAAGGCATGGTTCTTTGGCCAATCATCTAAAGCTTCTACAAGTCTATGGTGTCCTTCAAATGATTCGATCTTCCAAGCTATTAAGCTCACGATTCCTGATATGCTACGATTGTACTAAGTTCCACCTATGACGAGTAAGCCTATAAAGATAGATGTAATGAATGACGATAATAGTGATAATGATATTGATGACGACTATAATGGTAATAGCGATGACGATAACGATGATGATGATGATAGTGATGATAATAGTAAAGATGCTTATAAGTTATTATGTATATGTATCTATGTATGACTATTATGGAACCCCGAGCTTATAAGGCCGGGTAGAATATGTATCTATGTTTATGTAACGCACGCGCACCGCTGCAGTTGGGTACGGACAACACTGAGTCTTGGTAGGGCCAGGTATGTGTAACATTGAGCCATGGTTGGCCAGGTATGTATGATCACCGAGCCTTGCTATGGTCGGGTACGTGAAACACCGAACCTTCGTGGTTGGGTATGCTATGTAAATGATATGTGTATGAAACAAATATGTATATGCTATGGGCAGGTATATGATATAGATATGAGTATGAATACGAATATGATACGATTACGAATAAGAATATGTACATGATATGAATGTGAATAAGGATATGTAAATGAGTACGGATATGAATATGGATATGGAAACAGATGTATGTACACAATCACGCACTCGAAATGGAAAGTTCCTATGTAAGGCGAGTAAGTGCTTATGACGATGATTCCAATATCTCCCATCTTATGCTATTTCTCATGTTGCTTATTATGCTTCTATATTGATATTGATCATGATTTACATACTCAGTACATTCTTCGTACTGACGTCCTTTTGTTTGTGGATGCTGCGTCATGCCCGCAGGTGCCCAGGGAGACAAACTAGATCCATAGGTACATTCTCAGGGACTACATAGCGGAGCTCCATTTCATTCGAAGCTATAGATTTGGGGTACTTATTCTTTTGTGTACATAATTATGGGCATAGCGGGGTCCTGTCCCACCTATATGTTATGACATACTCTCCTTAGAGGCTCGTAGACATGTGTATATGGTTAGATATGATTGGCCTTGTCCGCCTATATTTTGGATTTCATTTTGTTAGCCTCGTCGGCTTATGTACATTGATATGGGCATAGATGTCAATGACGATATAAAGGTATTGTTGTCCAATGGGACTAGTATGATTGATGAATAGAAATGTATGTTTAAAATATGTGGCTCGCCTAGATGTAAGTGTAAAGGTACGCTAAGGGGTGCCCGGGTGGGCTAGCACCGTGTGCCCGTCGCGGCTCTCCGGTTGGGTCGTGACAGTAAGGCTAGTCCCCTTCTTTCAAAGGCATGACTCCTATATTATGATTCCTTTTTATTCTTCCATGAACTTCTTACATCCCAAAAGACGAAAGTTAAAGATTCTTAAAAGCTTCTTATGAGATAGAGATGAGTTATGTTCCATGATAATTATGATGATAATGATGCTATAATGATCTTGATATTCTTACCCTTATGATTTCATTGATGTTACTTCTTGTTGTTATCTTACCTCATGGTATTATTTCCTTCAAGGTGAAACATATTGATGAGGATTTTTCCATAATGTAATCGGAGGCTCCTGACCTTATGTCACTCCGATAGTGTTACAGATTTTACTTGAGCTCTCATGCATGCTTTAGATTATGTATATGTAAGATTACACCGTGCCTAGCTAGCCGGGCAGTCACCACTACAACAGGCGTAGTGGGCAGCTATGATGATGATTACACCATGTCTATATGGCATGGGCAGACACCACTAGTGGGCGGCTTGAGATGTTTACCCCAGACGTGGGCCAATGATGCTCACACCGTACCTATGTGGACGGGCAGTTTATATATTTATATATACATGATATGATGTTGTTTATTAAGAAAGTTAGCATGCATGATTCCGCCTTAAGAGGCAATCAGATACAGGTTATCTCTTCATCTCATGTTCTCTTACTTCTTAATTATGTTGACATACATGCCTTACATACTCAGTACATTGTTCGTACTGACGTCCTTTTCTTTTATGGACGATGTGCTCATGCCCACAGGTAGACAGGGAGACAGACCAGATACCTAGGAGCCTTATCAGCAGTTGTACAGGAGCACCCTACTATTCTGGTGGTGCAGCCTATTGGTATATTCTTTTGTGTACATATTTGGGGTGTGGCGGGGTCCTGTCCTGTCCTTATGACTTCAGTACTTAAGTTTGAGGCTCGTAGATACTTATGTGTGGGTTGTAGATGTTATAAGACTTCTTCAATGCATATTTTGTACATCATTTTGTAGCCTCGTGAGCTTATGCATATATACATGTTTTGGGAGATTTGGAAATTGGTTTATGACAAGTTTTATGTTACAAATGATATATGACCATTGAGTCTTTGATTTATTTTGATACGTACATATGGTTCCAAAAGCTTTATTTGATTCGATCCATAACGATATTTAAAAAGTACCTAATATGATTGTTGCTTTGATTTTCAAAAAATAGCTTCTAGAACGTTCAAAAAGGTTTCTGTAGTAAAATGTCCCTAACTTTCGTAAAAGATCTCGGATTTGCTTTGAAATGTTCGTAAAAGTTCTGTGGTAAAAATGTCTGTAACTTTCATATACTAACTCCGATTGACTTGAAACGTGTTTATGATCCTTCGAACCTCGGTAAGTGTATGTATCTATCGAGTCTGGATTTGTGTGCATATGGTTTCGCACTACTCTATTCGTGCAAGTCTCAGTATATTATTCACTGCGTCCCGGGCCAGGTTCTGTTATCGTGCACCTTCTTCTGCATTGTTCACCGCGTCCCTCTCCCTTGCGGGTCAGGTTCTGTTATATGTATATCTGTATATGATTATATGGGGATGGCGGCCAGGATGGCACATGATGATTCTGTTCACCGCGTTTCGCAATAGAGGGCCGGGATCTGTTATCTACACATATGGTATATGATTCTGACATGCATTGATAATTTTGTTCACCGCGTCCCTCACTAAAGGGCCGGGATCTGTTACATGCATATATGATATATGATTTTGGCATATGATGATTCTATTCACCGCGTCCCTTACCAGAGGGCCGGGATCTGTTATATGATTCTGTTCACCGCGTCCCTCACGAGAGGACCGGGATCTGTTATATGCACACATACAATATAAGATTCTGATATACATAATCTGTGTCTGGAAAACAAACATTCTGACACTCTGGATCCGTACTTCTTCTGACATATGACTTCGGCATATATGATCTGTGCTTAGGAAACAATCATTCTGATATTCTGGATCTGTACTTTTTCTGACATATGATATCTGCATACACGATTTGTGATTGGAAAATAAGCGCTTTGGTAATCTGGATAATGTACTCACTATTGTACTATTCGTTTCGATTATGGTTCTATTTTCTGTATTTCATGCTTTACATGCTCAGTACATATTCCGTACTGACCACCTTTCTTCGGGGGCTGCGTTTCATACCGCGCAGGTACACCCAGATGAGTAGAAGTCAATATAGAAGATGTTCCATCGGCGTTGGCATGCTCCACTTGCTCCTGGAGTGCTGCCGAGTCAGAGTATATGTGTTATGATTTCTGATAAATGTTAGAGACTTTGCAGACAGAGTCGTGGGTATTGGAAGTCAGTCTGTAAGCGGCTCCATCAGCCGGTGTGTCATTTTGTGTTATGTTATAAAGTCCATGTGGTTACAGATTTTATTTGATTAAAGAAAGATGAAAAGAATATTCTGAAAGCATTTACTATGAATTTCATTTGTATTTGATTTAAAAGTCCAAAGAGATCATGTGTGTAATAAGAGTCTGCGGATTCGCTCGGCCCTAACTAAGGGTCGGGTGCCCATCGCACCCTGGTAAGGTTAGGGTGTGACATTTTCCTCGGGCGCACGCCTAATTTTATACTGCTCAAATGATGTTCAGTAAAATGGGCATAACTCCTAGTACAGAGCTCTGTTGGAGTTGCGCGACCTACTGTTGGAAAGGTATTTTGAAGACCTACAAATCGTATTGAGGAAGTTTTCCCAAATTCCCAACCTATTTGCACCAAACTGGATTAGAAGTTAGACCTACTGAAATTTAGACGAGTTTGAGAACACTTACGAACTTCACTATTTCGGTTGACTTCAAAACGGCTGCTTATCACCCAAATTTATCCCAAATGGATTAATATAGCTAAAATATCATCTTATTACCTGAATCTATGGGGTTTTACATTATCCCCTCCCCCCCCCCCCCCCCTATGATCATTCGTCCCCGAATGAAAGTCATGGCTTAAGATTTTCGCTAAACATCAAGTATTCAAAATTCTCCCTAGTGTTCCTTTATATTGCACGCTATCTCAAACAAAACTCATATAATACTATAACAATAACCATATGGCCCTCACTGAGACTCCCACAACTACACCAGACAAGCCTAAGCATGGAATAAGGGATTTACACTTGTAGTCTACCTCGAGATTTAATGATATTACTCTTCCATTCATAACGGGTTCTTCTAGAAATACAAGCCCAACTATTTTTAATCGGTAGCCTAGAACTGGATAACACTTGGAAAGCCAGTCTATTCTCATAATCATTTCTAAGTTCACCATTCCTATTTCTAATAATTCAGAGGTAGTCTCACGGCTCTTAACTACCGCTACACAATCTCTATAGATTCTAGAACCATTAACGAGAATACTAGTAGGGGTATTCACTGAAAAGGGTTCTAAAAATTACTCGGGTACTACACCAAAATCAAAGGCAAGGTACTTAGTCACATAAGAAAGATTCGAACCTGGAACGATCAACGAATACGCATCAAGAGAACAAATAGGGAGAATACTTACCTCGCAACATCAAGAATCAGACCCTACAATTACCACCAACACCTACTATAAAATTGCAAGTGACTCTGTACCATCCATCAAAGTGATCATCACAACCAGCGCGCACTTCCTAGCACCATCGTTCACTAGGTTAGGAACTTGTCACGATCCAACCAGAGGACCATGAAGGCACTCGGAGCTAACACACCGACCACCTCTAAACATGCATCTCATAATCATTTCTAGTTGGATCATAAAGATAGCTCACTGATATCATAATCTCTAAGGACATATATCACAACATAAAGACACATCTCTATATAATCTTCAAATTATGTCCATCATCACCAGCCGACAAGGCTACTAAAATATTATACAACAATATGAACCGGTAGGGTTATAAAACGTCTAACTGTACACACATGTCTACGAGCCTCTACATAGAATACAAGTGACCAAGAAGACCAATAACAATAGTTTTCAGCTCCGAAGTAAGTGGAGTGCTCCTGGGAATCCGTTGATGAAGCTACTATAGGTCAGATCCATCTACCTGTCTACCTAAAGGCATGAACGCAGCGTCCACAAGAAGGGATGTCAGTACAAGCAATCTACGGAGTATGTAAGGCATGAATAGTAATATGATAAAGTAGAAAGAATAGTGTAAGCTAAAAGAACCATTTATACCTCATGATACCTTTTAAGACATTCATCATGCCTACCGAACCTTTTTCTAGAAGAAACATTTCATGTATCAACATACGTACTCATACAATACAATACAATACAATACAATACAATACCGTACCGGGCTATATAGACTCGGTATTATTCATACCCGACCATAGTAAGGTTCAGTAATATCCGTACCCGGCCATAGTAAGGCTCGGTAATATCCATACCCCACCATATAGGCTAGGTAGTATCCTTACTTGGCCATATAGGCTCGGTAGTATCCGTACCCGGCCCTTTTGGGACTCTATCATATCCGTACCCGGCCCTTTTGGGACTCGATCATATCCGTACCCGACCCTTTCGTGATTCGATCATATCCGTACCAGGCCTTTTTGGGACTCGATCATATCTGTACCCGGCCCTTTCAGGACTCGGTGTCACCCATGACCATATATATACATATATAAGAGTACATAAATAAAAGCACATCATCATCATCATTATCATTATCACTATATCTTTCCTTAGAGGATTAACTATAGTAAGATGAGATCAATAGTGTTATGAGAGTATCAAAAACGCTGAACTTAGATAGCATTAGAAATGGAACTATCATTGTCCCTATATCTCACCTCGAAGGAAGAAGTATTTTGAGGTAAGATCAACAACAACGGATAAAATTAAGGAAATCGTGAAGTAAGCTCAATAATCTCATAATAACTTCCAATCCATAAGCTTTGGAATTCTCTAGAATGGGATCATCACCATCATCATTATCAACATAGAACACATCTATCTTTGGCATCATAAGGACATTTAGAATTATGAACTTCTAGCCTTTGGAGAATAAGGATGTTATGGAAAGCATGAATATGTTCACAAGAAAGGAATCATGCCTTTAGAAAGAAAGGGTTTAGCCTTAACATACCTTTGCAGTCTCCTACTACTTAACGCTTATCTTTCCAAGCTCGTAAATCTACATTAAAAAAAAATACTATTATTAGGCTTATCGTCATATGCTTGTCTTAAGCCTCAAATTAATTCCTTTTAAAATATGCCGAAATTCGGGTAGCATCTCCCCTGTTTATATCCCTAGCCCGAAATCACAATACCAACAAAACAACAACAATAGTAATACTAATATTAACAGCATCATCATCAACACCAATATACTCCATAAAACATACCAGACGTTGTTTTTCCCAATTTCTCAACCAACCATAACAATATCCACAATACCATAATCAAAGAATTATATTCAATTTAATCTCAAATTAATCCAAAGTCTCCTTTCAAATTCATTCCATACTCATCATATTCACTTTAATAATCTGCAACTTCTCTACTATGATTCTCTTCTTTTATAGGACCTGCTAAACCTTCAAATCAACTTAATCAAGAGAAATAGGATGGAGAACATACCTTACACTAGAAGAACTTCACCCCACTCAACTTCTTCCAAGACCAAATTCATCACAACATTAAGTAGAGACAAGAACAATCCCTCTCCATAAATTAGCTTGGGGTTTTGGAGTTTAATCCTCTTTTGTGATGGTATAGAATGTTTTGGAATGATGGATAACCTTCAAGAACACTCTTATAATGCAGAGAGATAGGTGTGGGAAATTCTAGAGGGGGTGTAGAGTGTTGTAGAACCTTCAAGAATTCTCAATAACTCTCTTATTGTGGAGAGATAAGTGTGGAGGGCTCTAGAGAAGGGTGGAGATAAGAAATGGTGAGAAATTTGGTGATTTGGATGACTTAAAGGGATATATATAGCAGCCCAATTTGGGTTGGGCTAGTGGGCCTAATTTAGTGGACCTTTTAAGAGGTTTCTAGAATTTCCGTATAGATTCGTAACTTCTGGCAGTCCGTTTTAAAATGCTCCTAACTCCCTACTCTGATGTAGTATTGATGAATGGTTTGTTGCGTTGGAAACTAGACTCGACGAACTTCATTTTAGGCTGTTGAAACGCCTCAAAACTCCAGATATACCCAGAGATATACCCCTCCAAAGTTGACCCAAAATTTCTGTCCAAAATCTTGCCAACTTTTTTCAAATTTTCATCACATATTTTCTTCGATTTGCTTGATCCTGGAACCTTTTAGACACTTGATTAATACTTGTTAAGAGTATTCCTTAACCTTATAAGGGTTCAATGGCCTCTCTGAGCTTACGTTAGTTTACTTCCAACGCAAACAACGCAATTTTTTTTCGAGGTGTAACAGAACTGCAGCACGAGTTAAAACTGTTACACCCCGTATTTTCGAAGAAGCACTTATCAAATTTGAAACATAAGTACGTTGAGTTAGGGTTAAGTAAAACCACTTTGGAATATAAAGAACAAGCATTTTTAAGTATATTTAATAAGTGAAGGATGTATATATAAGATATACCGGAAGGTTTTATAAGGAAATGAGTGGAAGAAATGAAGTAGTACGACCTCGGAGAAAGGATGGGTAATGTTTTGTGTGAAACTTTTGGACCAACTTGCGGGATGCATATCTCTTAGCATGTGAAGTTTTTTAAGGTGAAACAAAAGCCTAAAATGAAGTTCGTCGAGTCTCGTTTCCAACACAATAAACCGCTCATCAATAGGACATTGGAGTAGAAAATTATGGACGGTACAAGTTCGGCTGACAGAGCAGAAACGCGTGCTACAGTACCGACTTGCTACAGTAAACCCGACCCTGATTTGACCTGAATTTGACCCTTATAAAAAGGGTAATAACCCTTTTTATTCACCATATGTATCCCAGAAATTTCCAGATTTTTGAAGAGAGAGAGAGAGAGAGGGAAACAAAAAGTAAACAATTTTCAAGTGACGGAGTATTAATCGAAGTTCGGATAAACGCATAGATGTGATTCTAGTATGGTTTTGCGGTGGATTCAAGGTGGATATTAAAGATATCGTTGTTTTAACAAAAATAAGGTATGAATCTTTCTCTTTTGGTATTATTTAAGGCTTATTTACGGAGAAAAAGCCGTTAAATAATTGTGTAGTAAGTTGGTTAGTTATGAAAGTTGGAAAACAGCGTGTGGGCTGTTTTATGGTACATATTGGTGTTGGAAATGATGTTGTTGATGTTGGTATTGTTGTTGGTTGTTGGATTATGATTTCTGGCTAGGCATATAAATGGGGGAGATGCTGCCCGATTTTCGGCAGAATATAAAGTAGTTTAAATTGAAAGCTTAGTACACGTATGCAACGATGAGTCTAACGATAGTGTGAATTCTCTCAAATGTATATTTACGAGTACGGACGGATAAGTGTAGAAAATAGGAGGCTGAACAGGTATGTTAAGGCTCGTCCCTTTCTTTCAAAGGCATGATCCCTAGGTTATGATTTCATAAATGTTTCCATATTTTCCTTGCAATCAAAATTTAAAAGTCTAAGATTCCAAGGCATGATTCCCTTCCAAATAACCCGCAAATGTTTTCCAAAATGTCCGTATTTTTCCAAAACCAAGGTTTATGATTTTGTAAGCTTTTATGACTACAACGACGGACATGTCTTTTTAGTAATGACAACGATGATGTCAAGGATGAGAATATTTCTATGATGACTATGATGAGAACGATTTCATGTTTAAAGGTTCCAAGCTTATGGTTTCAATGACGAAATAAGAATGTTGAGCTATTTCTTGATTTCTCAATTTATTCATGGATGATAACTATTTTTAAAGATTCCAAAGTATATGAATTGACGCCCTATTAGATTTATGATCTTATTCTATGTTTTCTCTTAATGTTATTCTTCATTGATAGTCTCACCTTAAAATAATTGTTCCTTCAAGGTGAGACAAAGCGACCATGATTATTCCATAATATAATCGGAGGTTACCGACCTTACGTCACTCCGATAGAGACATAACTTTCCTTGGGCTCTCCTGCATGCTGCATATATGATATATGTATATGATACATGAACATGATATATGTACATGATACATGAACATGATACATGTATATGAATATGGGAAAGAGGGCCAGAGCGCTATAGACGCGTATCCACCTGATCAGTTGGTATTATATGACATGATATCATCCCAAACGCGGGATGCCCAGACGCGGGACATATGTGGCTAAATGGATCGGAGCCGACTCCTCGGCAACATGATATGTTCTATTTTCTATATACATGAACAAGAAATGTTTTTCAAAGAAAGCATTACTATATATATATATATATATATATATATGTGTGTGTGTGTGTGTGTGTGTGTGTGTGTGTGTGTGTGTGTATTTGGATCGGGCTGCTTGTTCCGCAGCACTAAGCATGCAGGGTACCCGCCTAAAAGGCACTCATATGTACAGGTTACTCTTTTATCTTACGATATGCTCTATAATTCCTTTGTATTATTATTCACGCTATGTATCCCTCATATGTTATTATTCATGCCTTACATACTCGGTACATTACTCGTACTGACGTCCCTTCTTGTGGACGCTGCGTTCATGCCCGCAGGATCAGGTAGCCAGTCGGACGATTCACAGCAATAGGACCTCCCCTCAGCGGCAGTTGGTACGCTCCATTGATCCAAAGCTTCAGTCTGTTTGGTATGCCATCTTGTTACGTACATATATGGGTACGGCAGGGCCTTGTCCTGTCATTTCTACAGTTTGCACTCCATAGAGGTCTGTAGACAGTGATATGTAGTCGTGATATTATGCAGCCTCATCAGCGTGTATTTTGTTGTACAGTATATATGTGTGGCGGCCAAATCGGCTCACGCTGTTATTCTCAGCGTTTATGTTTATGTGTATGTGGTTGCCGTGAGTTCCCGGCGCGGTGTCTTTTATGTTGAATGTTCGGGAGACAGTATAGCACAATTACAGATTGTTTATGGGCCAGGACGGTCAGTGAGAAGTAAATGCAAGCACAGGAGTGCTTGGCCAGTAGTGGTCATGAACAACATTGGAAGAACCTCAAAGATGTACAATGACACTTGAACCCGCTAGGTTCAATAATCACCTCTAACAGTTTATAAAATAAATTCAAACGAATCATGAGATATGAATTAAATTAGCGGAAGTCTTTAATAGTAGAAAAATAAATCAAACGAATTAGAAGTCAGACCAACTAAAATTTAGACGAGTTTGAGAACTCTTACGAACTTCACTATTTGGGTTGACTTCAAAACGACTGCTTATCACCCAAATTCATCCCGAATGGATTAATGTAGCTAAAATATCATATTATTACTAGTTTTATACTTTCACACATAACCTGAATTTACGGGGTGTTACAAAACCAGTACAATCAACACCGTCAAAGATCGGAATCACAATCACAAAATACCAAGTCTAAATGTCACCACAAGTTCATAATACCAAGTCCAACTCCCTCCACAAGTACAAATCAATATGTCCGAATATCACCACAAGTACAAGTAGCAAGTCTAAATCCTACAGTATGAATATATAAATATGAATGTAATGCAATGTAATGATACACACATGCTCCGGGCGGAATACCTCCATGCCTTGATAGTCTTGATCCATGGGGGACCTGCGAAGTCCATGTAATTATTGTGGCACATAACCAGATCCAATATCTATTGCGGAACGTACAACCCGATCCAATATATATTGTGAAACTCGCAACCCGATCAAATATATATGTTGCAGCGCACAAACTGATCCCTATATATAAGAATGAATGCATACATGCTATCAATGTCAACAAGAGTATATCAATGCCTAATCGTGCCACACATGGACACATATCACGATAACGATCTCCATATCAATTCCTTCCTCTTTACAAGACGATACTCAACAATGAGAAATACGATTTCACAATCATGATAAAATGACTAATCATCAAGTCTAGCATCACACACGTGGCAACAAGCCAACAGATTATGATAAGGAAACAAGCCACAATCAACAGTACCGACCTAAGTAATCCATCCCAACTTTATACCAGAAGGCATAACATGCTTTCTCCAACAATCACTAACTCTATATATGTTTTGCTAACTGACGTCTAACCATAAGGTAAATCATAACCTACCCAGTAACCGAGCAAGAGCCATGAACAATCACATCTTAGCTTTGCCCTTTCGTAGCGCCTTTAAATACTCAAAGTCTAATCATATTCAAATTCTATGTTAGAAATGAAGAACAACACCCATAATGCTATACTTATCTTTTGAATCAAATTCACTATGAAGAAAGGGGGAAATGGGCCCACAAGGGTAAAACAGTCATTTCGAAAGTGAAATATGCAATTCAATATTCTAGGAGTTCAATCCTACTAATCAATTGCAAAACTAACTCAAGAATGGGGTTTTTTTTTTTTTTGCATGAAAACCACCAAACCAAGTTTGGCATGTTTTATTAAAAATAGTAAGTTTTCTGTACAATAGAGGAAAGAAAGAAAACAAAAGAAAACAAATGAAAAAAGATCCTAAGAAACAGGAATGAAATGTAAACTACATCAAAAGACTATATAGAAGCTTGTCTACTGCAGATCCTCTGGCCTTGGCTTGATACCATCTCAAACACCTACAAGCCCTTACCAGGTGCTATGGTTCAAAGTCAAAATGAATACATATTCAGGCTTCCAGGATGGAGTAGAATTCCTCTATGTTCCTTTAGATGTAGCTGCTATCTCCTTGCCTTGATGTTGAGCTTTGTTTGACTTTGTCTCAAGTTTCCTGAATGAACCAATCTTTAGAAGTCTTACAAGAGAATGATTTTCAAGCTAATACCACTCTTGTACTCCTGCCAAAGATAGTTTCATACATGTACATGTTGCTATTCATGGCATGTTGAAATGTAGCCTTGTTGTTGCTGCTGTTCTCCAGTTGCTATTAATCTCCAGGAATATGATGGTCCTTAGCTGTCCTGATCCTCATGTATGGTATATGTGACTTTTCTGTGTTTAGAATTTTCCTTGCTTTCACAGGAAGTGAAGTAAAACTATGAAAATGGTGATCACCTGCAAAATCAAAAGCATAGTTAGTTAAAAAAATCAGCCAGACTATTTCCTTCTCTCAGAACATGCTCCACCCTCACTTCCTTATCCCTCCTCAACCTTGAAATATCATTTATGATCATTGATATACTCTATGGAGTCTCCCACTATCCAGTTAATATCATATTCATAGTCATTGAGTCTGTTTCCATTACAATTGGCAATAGACTGTGTGTAACACAATACTTAAGACCCTCATGTAGTGCCCTTGCTTCAGCCATCAAATTTGAGCCATCTGATATCCTTCTTGCTGCTGCAAACTAGAAATCACCTACTGCATTTCTAATACAAAAGGCCACAGATCTTGGTCCAGGATTTCCCCTAGAAGCTCCATCAGAATTACATTTAAACCACCCTGGCATAGGAAATTCCCATTTCACTATCTTGCTTACAATTCTTGGCCTGTATGCTTCAAAGACTTGTAGGATTTGAGGTATGCATCTTGGTAAGTTGTTCTACACTGGAAACCTTATTCTACACATTCGATATGTGATCATGTTTATCTCATAAATCACTTTGTTGATGGACATCTTCCCTCCATGTAGAACTGTATTCCTCCACTTCCATATCTGCCACATAGTGACCATTAGAATAGCTTTAAAGATAGTTCTGAACATTGAGGGGCAATCTGCATTCCACCAGACCTGAAGAATCTGCCTGACTTGTTGAAACTGTGTTGTGATGCCAACAGCAGCTTTAACATAAGTCCATACTTTTGTAGCAACATTTCCTGTAACAAACAAATGATCCACAGTTTCATATTGCCTATGATCATAGCAATAACATGTTGCCTTAGTATCTACCCCAATCCTTCTTACTACCTCTCCAACTGGTATTTTGTACTTCCACAACCTCCAGAAAAAAAAGGATATCTTAAAATGTACACATGATATCCACATGTTCTTAAAGACATCTGACTTGACTGCTTTGCTCCTTAGAAGTTCCCATGCAATGCCTATAGTGAATTTGCCTGAAGCTGTCATCATCCATCTTGTCCTATCCCACTCTTCTTTTGGTTCATGAAAGTGCAATTCTTCTAATATATGGTCCACAATATCCATGGGGAATAACTGCTGCAGTCTTCCTATGTTCTAACCATCCTGCAACATAAGTTCTTTTACATCTTGTACTCCCTCATCTATCACAAAATCATCAGGAATAATGTGATATAGAGCCCCTAGCTTTGTCTAGTTGTCAAACCATACATTTGCAGTTCCACTCCTTGGTACCCACCATATTTCTTGTTCTATACTATCTCTAGCCTCTATCATTGCCTTCCATACTTGAGAACCTCCCTTCCACTGCACATTCTGAGGACTGTGCCTTTTACAATATTTGATCCACATGTAGTTTTCCCATAGAGTATTTGGTGTCTTGAATTTCCACCAAAGTTTTGCACATAAGGCTTTAGATACATCAAACAAAGATCTAAATCCTAATCCTCCTTCCTCTTTTGGCTTACACAAGTTTAGCCATGATGACCAGTGTCTTCTTCGGCCTTCCTCAATATTATTCCAGAAGAATCTTGAAAATATTTTGTGCATATCATTGATAACACATTTTGGAGGTTTGACAGCTGACAACAAATGTATTGGCATACTCATTAGTACATTATTGATCAGAACAACTTTTCCTCCAAATGATAGCAATCTTCCTTTCCAAGTCTGAAGCCTATTCTTGACTTTCTTGATCAGATCATTGTAAATAGCTTTCCTCTTCCTTGAATGTGTGACAGGACAACCCAAATATGTAAAAGCAAAAGTGCCTCTTTTAAAACCAGTAATATTCTCCACCTGTTGTATCAGCACATTGGACACTTTACTGTATACATAGAATAAACTCTTGCCTTTATTGATAAGTTGGCCTGCTACCTGCTCATATTCTTGTAATACCTCCATAATTAGCTCCAAAGATCTAGCATCAGCAGATGAAAAAATTATTGTGTCATCTGCATATGCCAGATGATTCAGACTTGCACTCCATTGGGGCATTCCATAACTTCTAAAATCATTGTTTTCAAATAAAGAGTTCAATGCTCTAGATAAAACTTCAGCAGATAAGATGAACAAAGCAGGAGAGAGTGGATCCCCTTGTTTTACACCCCTGGTGGAATGGAAAAAACCATAAGCTTGACCATTAAGGAGTATGGAATACCAGTTATTTGCTATCAACCTCCAAACCATATCTATCAAAATTTCTGCAAATCTTATCTTCCTTAAAACTTTGATCAAGTAACTCCATGATACTCTATCATATGCTTTGGCCATGTCAAGCTTAAGTACAACATTAGCTGGTTTTCCTCTTAGTCTAATGTCAGTCATAACTTCTTAAGTTAGAATGACATTTTCAATGATACATCTGCCCTTAACAAAGCCAAACTGGTTGGGAGATATCAGAAAAGGTAGAATGCCTTCCATTTTATCCTGAACCACTCTAGAAATAACCTTGTTGATGAACTTGCTGAGACTGATTGGTCTCATATCAACAAAGGTCTCAATGTTATGCTTCTTTGGTAATAGTAACAAGTTGGTATGTGTGATTGACTTAGGAAGAGTCTGCCCATCAAAGAAAGCTTTCACAAGATTGTATATATCAACACCAACAATGTCCCAACACACCTGATAAAATATTCCAATCATACCATCTGGACCACCAGCACTATCTGTAGATAATTCAAACACAGCCTTCTTCACCTCCTCCAAAGTTGGCATGCTTACCAGCTGATTGTTAGTATCCTGATCAACCATACTAGGAACATGTTGTAGAAACTCAATGTTTAATGTATCAACCTCTTGAGAGAACTGCTGTTGATAAAATCTACAAGCTTCTTCTGCCAAAAGTGACTCCCCTTCTATCCATATTCCTTGCTGATTCTGAATTCTTTTGATCTGCAATCTCTTTCTCCTACCATTCACAATACTGTGAAAATACCTTGTATTCCTATCTCCTTCAGCAAAACTAGTCATATGTGACTTTTGTCTCCAAAATTCATCCTCAAAGTGAACATACTTCTTGAATTCTGCTTGTGCTTGCTGTAGCACCATCCTGTTCATAGGAGTAGGATCCTCTTCAAAAAATTATTCTTTAATTCTCACCACCTCTTCCCTTACTGTTAGTTGCTTGAAAATATCATCAAAAGTTGCCTTACTCCATGCAGATAATGCAGATTTCACATTCTTCACCTTTAGCTTAAATCTGATAAAGTCATCTCCTTCAAAATCTGTGATCCATGCCTGATTAACCACCTCTAAGAATGATTCATGTTCTGTCCAAAATTTTAGAAATCTGAAAGGATTCCTTATGTGATGTGAGATTTCACCACAAGTAAGTAATAAAGGGGCATGGTCTGAGCCAGTTCTGGATAAATGTTGCACTTCCATATGTGCAAACCAATATTGTAATTTGGAGTTTGCAATCATTCTATCCAATCTCTTGAAAATACAGTCACTACCTGCCCTCCCATTCCACCAAGTAAACAGACTTCCCTTATAATTTATATCAAACAGCTCACATGAATTAATACAAAATGCAAAATCTTCATATTCATCTGGAAATACAGGTAAACCACCAATCTTCTCATCTTCATTCATAATGACATTAAATTCACCCCTACCAACCAAGGCAATTCCATTTGATCAGCCAAACTATGCAGACTATCCCATAAACTGATTCATTCCAGATGATCACGCTTTCCATAGACCATTGTTACCAGAAGTGACTTATTCCACTCTTGGAATAGCAGCTTTATAGTTTTTTGTTGTTCTAGGTCCTGCAGAATCTCCACATCCACATTATCATTTACAAAGAACCATATTTTACCATTGTTGTTGTAATGGGCATATCTCATGCCTAACCTCCTTCTAAATCCCTGAATATGCCTAAAGTGTTGAAAAGGCTCCATTAAAGCTATAATGGAAAATTTATGATGTTTGTGCAACATTTGGACTCTGTGAAAAGCTTGTTGTGTGTTCACAGACCTAATATTCCAAAAGAGTGTTTTCATCATCATTTAAAAATAGGCTTACAACCTCTCCTTGGTACTACTCTTATAGGAATAGTATATGTGATTACTTGTTTCTTTCCTTTCTTAGAGCCTTTCTGTCTAGATCTTGGTGAGATGCCAGCTTCTTTTACCTTATTACTAAAAACCTGCTCCACTGAAGCCTCTTCTTCACTTTCTTTGAATTTGTTTTTGCCCTCATCATGTTCCACCTCAGCTCCCACATTAATATTATGAGAGATCACATCATGCAATTCCTTCAAAGGAGAATGTTTTCTTTGAATGACCAGTGGCTGTACATTGTCCTTTTCCACTTGTGTAGCTTCCAACTCCTTTATCACCTCCCTCTCAGGAGGAAACGAACTAATGCCATTGTCATTAATTAAGATGCTCAAATTTCCCTCATTCATGTTATTTTCAGGAGATACATCAGCTTCCTGGACCTGATACAAAAATGAAATACTTAATATCTGATCTGTTTGACTATCTGCAACCTCCAACTCCCCTTTGGCATTTGCAAACCTATCAGCACCCTCAGTCTGCATTTCTTCCTCACATGATTCTAGATTATGCAAATCATCAATGTTTTCCATCTGTTCATATGTACCATCACCATCTGGAGCCTTTTCTATCTACTCCATAATAAATTCTGAGGCATGTCCATACTTAGAATGGCATGTAATCTCACATGTTTTTTCTTTCATGAGATCCTGATACCTTCCAACACTGTCCTCTAAATTTTTGTCAGGATTATCTTCCTCAACAGCAATGACACCCTCATCAACCATGTCTCCCACACTTGCACCTCTGTCCTTTAAATTTTTGTCAGGATCATCTTCCTCAACAACAATGACACCCTCATCAACCATATCTCCCACTTTTATGCCCATCTTTTGTTGTCTGACCTGATTGTTCACCATTTAAATCCATTTTTCTGTCTATATCTTTGATGTTATCTTCTCCATCATTGACTGCCACACAGGAAACCAAACTTTGATCATTCTCCTTCATTCCTTTCTGATCAAAAGATTGAACAGCTTGTTCCTTACCATTTTCTACCTCCTTGACCAACACATAAGTGTCACATGTTCCCTTATTCTCTACATTATTATTGACTTCTTCTTCTTCTGTGATTTTCTCTAGCACATCAAAATTATTATGTGTCGAAACTGCACTTTCAGGTGCAAGAACACTCTTGTTCCCAGCATCAGCAGGAATCTTAGTTATCTTTTTTCCTTTGCCATTTATTCTAGGATAAGTAACAACCTTCCCACTTGATAGAACTTTAGGCACATATTTCTGGACAGGATATCTCCATCCCTGATGTCTCATCCTTCTTCCTATTGTAGAGGTTGTAGCCATATTTGACACATCCTCCTTCACATGCTCATTCTCCTCTTACTTTGCATCCTCTTTTGTGTCTGCCACCAGTTCAGGATGCAACACACGATAGTCCTCATTTGCATGACCTTGCAACATGCATTCTGTGCAATACTTTGGTAAATGATCATATTGTATTCTCACTTTTACCACCCTAATCTACTTAGTCTTCTCATCTTCAATTTCCATCATAACAAACTTAGGAAGATTAGATAACAAATCTACTTAAACCTTAACCCTTGCGCAGTTAGGTCTAGTTTTGTTTATGGTGGCTATGTCAAGTAATAAGGGTTTCCCAACTGCCGATGCCAAAGTAAACAATGATTCTTTGACAAAATACGTGGGAAGCAGATTTGGAAAAGCGATCCAAGCCATGGCTATTGACGTTTCTTCCACAACCTTAAAATTAGAATCATAAATTAATGGCCTTATTTGGTACGTAAAACCATCTTTGGATTTCAACCAAAAGGCACCCTTCGAGGACATAGTAATGAAATCCTCCATTAAAGAGCATCTTATCAATAAGTGTCTATCTCTCAAGAGACCAATATAACACTTTCCTTTCACACCACACTGTTGAGGGATAATAGTTCTTAATTCTTCTAACTCCGGCCATCCATAAGAAAACTTACCAACAATGGCATGTTGTAGGTTTTCAATCTGCTCCATTCTAGACACTTCAGCAGTTGTCCAATGCACAACAGGGATGGCTCCTTCATTGGTATGGGATCACAGTGGGCATTGGACGTGGGATTTGTTCCATGCATGAGTGTTTGAGCATAGTTTGGAGAAGAAGAAGTACACAGGAGAGTTGATTGAATATCATGGGATTGCGGGTGAGTGAGGGGTGGGTAGTGTATAATGTTGGTTGTTGGTGGAGGCTGACCAACCGTCGGTGACGGCTGGCCATAGCTAAATTGGGGTTTAGTAATTAGGGTTGCATAGGGACGTAGGAGAGAGAAGAGAGAGTCAGAATGGGTCAATTTCGAGATTCAAGTGAAAACCCCCAATTTGGGTATGAACCTAATTTTTCAACCTTCAAATTAATCAATACATATGGAAGATTTAAGCCTATTAGCTGTGAAATCATCAGATTCTATGATTAGATTAGTCAAACCCACCAATAATTTCCATTTAGAAAAGACTAGAACTCATTTCAAGAAGTTATCATCAAAACCCATTATCCCCCTTAGATTCTAATTGATTTCTGGCATGGATTAGAGCTTAGGAAGGTTAAAATAATTAATACTAGGTTAGGAGACTTACCACAAGGAAGAATCAGCCAAGAACTCTCCAATTTACCTCAAGAATGCTTAGAAAGGAATGAATGAAGTGATAGAGAGTTAAGGGTTTTATCCTAGCATTCAATGATTCTGGAAACCTGTCATCTTGCTGCAGCAGTATCGAGTCCGCTACAGCTGGCTTGTGGGAGTGGCTCCACCACCGCTACTGCGCATCCGCCACAGTGGATTCCCTTATGCTTGTACCGACCCATTTGGTCGTTACAGTGTTTTGACCTATTTACCCTTATTGATCCTTCCCCAATTCCTATTAGTATGATTTATGACTTAGTGAAGTCATTGATTTGGTTCCCGAAAGGTTTGGGTCCGATTTGAGTCATTGGTAGAGGAACTAGTTAAGTTAAAGAGTTAGAGTTAACCACGGTTAACATCAGGTTAAGATGACCCCGTGTCGATGTTTTGAAAGTTCCAACAAATTAGTATGATGATTTTGGACTTGTCGAAAAGTTTTGGTGAGGTTCCAAAAAGTTTCATATGGATTCAGGTTGTCTCGCCCTCGTATTCGATGTTTTTTCCATAGTCCTTTAGCAATTAAGGGCACCATATTGATCAAACGACCTTTTTTTATGTTTTGATTGAACCATTAGATTCGTATCATAATTATGAAGGTATAGCAAAAAGAAACATCACACTTCGCCTTCGGATGAGGGAGTTATGGTCATTTTAATGTGGTGCGTGCTTTGACCATTCCACCCTTGCTAGTACTTTCCTGAGGCTAGAAATGAGCGGACCTAAAAAGTTGATTGTGTTGTATGTTGTGTTTTGTGACTTATAAGTGACTCTATAATGGGTTTTTAACTTGGTTTGCTGTTGGCTTGTGTTCATAGGGCCTTAGACTAATTTTGAGAGACTAAGTATAAAAAGTGGTAAAATTTCCATGCTCACTGGTCAAAAATGCCTCGCTGCAATCATGATTCTTCGTTGCAGCGAAAAAACAAGGTTCGCTGCAACGAAGGGTGGGATTTTCCCAGGTTTTGTTGCATCGAAGCGCCTATTCGCTGCAACGAAGAATCTTCATTGCAGCGAGGCCTTTGTGTCACGACCCAACTAGGGGCCGTGACGGGTACCCGGGGCTAACCACCGAGCACCCCTCGTTCTACTACTTATCATGCTCATTAAATGTTCTTTCATCAAAATCATACTCAATTATAAGAAAATCATCTTTCATTCGGAAACATAAATACTTTTATATGCACAAGCCTTTTGGTCATTAGAATAATATATATATATATATATATATATATATATATATATATATATGTACAATGAGAAACTTGTGAGACCATACTACCCACACCGCGCATCTACGAGCCTCTACTAGAGTACTAGACATATGGATGGGACAGGACCCCGTCGTGCCCACAACATACATACACATATATACCAAGAGAATAATCAATGGCACCTCCGGAAAATGGAGTGCTCTTCAAATCAACTAACAACTACTACGAGACTGGATCAAGCTCACCTCCTTGTCTAACTGTGGGCATGAATACAGCGTCCAAAGGAAACGGACGTCAGTACGAACATTGTACTGAGTATAAGAGGCATAAACAATAATGATACGTCAATGAAATGAAGAAATCATCAATAAGGAACATCTGTATCTGACTGTCAAATATAAAGGAAATGATGCATGTTGGCTTACTCATAATCATTATGATATCATATATGCATAAATGTATAAGCTGCCCGTCCATGTCGGATCGGTGTGATAATCATTAGCCTGCGTCCAAGCCTCCCGCGTCCGGGGTTTCATCTCATGCCGCCCACTAGTGGTGTCTGCCCATGCCATCTGGCCATGGTGTATACGTTGCCCGCCTTAGCGGTGACTGCCCGGCCAAATAGGTGCGGTGTTATATCATCATCATAATATGCCCATCATAGTGCATGCATAAATACTCAAGGACAACTATGCCTTATCGGGGTGACGTAAGGTCGTGATCTCCTGATTTCATTATGGAGCACTCATTAACATTCTACCTCACCTTGAAGGGAATAGTATATGAGGTGAGTATAAGCAATAAATGACATCATTAACGTTTTAGGAACATCATATCATGAACATCTAGAATCTCTATACTTTAACTCTTACCTTGTGTAGCTATTTATGGACATAGGCTCATAGTTTTCCGGAATTTAAGAGATTCATGAAGAGGAAGGAAAGTCATACTATAGGATTCATGCCATAGAAGAAAGGACTAGCCTCACATACCTTTGTCGTTTAACTATTCTATCGCTTGATCGTCCTCCTTCAATGCTGGCGTTTCGTCCTTCAAGAGGATTCGCATTAACATTAGTTACTCGGCTATAAGAACATTTTACTATTTCTAGGGAAAATTGGGCAGCATTTCCTTTGTTTCTACTACTTTTCCCACATTCTATGTCAACTCCCAAACGTTCATAACAATATTCACAATATCGCAACAACAATCATCAATCATCTACATTTACCACAATTCACCATTTCCCTTTATTTTCTCTACAATTATACTTATAGCTCACTATCGCGTTTTCTCATATATAATACTTATTCTATGGTCTAAATGACCTTTATAACACATTTACAATCACAACATATCGATAATCATGACTCAATCCAAACCTTTACCCAACAATGTCACTATTCCTATATTTATGACCCATTTTCTACCTCCTTTTACAATCCAAGTGTTTCAACTTTCAACATCTTAAATAACATGTAAATACCATAAAACTCACCTTGGATGATGGATGAACAACCTTTGAGTGGAACTTCTCTTCTTGCTCAAAAACTCTAATCTGCTTCCCTTGGGTTTTCTTGGTGATGAGCTTTTACTAGGTCTCATACACTTGTTTTCATGGATTTGGTGTAGTTGATCTTGGTTTTCCCTTAGTTTCTTGTGGATGAATGATGGAGAAGGTTCTAGAGGTTTCTTGGTGTGTGGAGGAGTGAGATGAAAATGAAATAAAATGAAGGAGGGGTCCTTATATTAATTCATGAAATCAGTCCCGACCGAGATATGTGATACGATTGACGGAGCGTCGATCGATCGACGGAGTGTCGATCTAATCGTTGAAGTCGTTGAATTTCCAGTGAGCAATCTGTCGTTTCCTTTCATTCTACGGTGAGAAAGACGGTCCGTCGAACTGATCGGTAGAGCGTCGACCCGTTCGTCGAATGGTGTTCGGTCTAGCTCAATTCTACGGCACAATCGATGAAGCGTCGACTCGTCCGACGGTACAAAGAACGGCCGTCGAACCCCCCTTTTGCAGAACTGCGGTGGAGTTTCATTTAACTAACTTTTCTCCCTTGCTTCTAACTTCTTTGGAATCTTAATTAGAATCATTAAGTATCCCTTCTTACTTGTAGGGGCATCATGTACACCTTAACTTACGTTAGTCCCTTCACCGGTCAGCAACCCAAAGTTCCGAGGTGTAACATTCTTCCCCCCTTTTTGGAACATTCGTCCTCGAATGTTAAGTACTCGAGAATTCTACAAAAATTTCGCCAGAGTTTCCCCTGTAATATGGAGCTATCATCCTATCACAACAACCCATAATAATCCTGCCTCACAGGGCTACAACATAATAAAACTATAAATTGGCCACACACGACCAAAAGCACGAAAAGTAAGCATACATACTTTATATTGTTGGCGTTTCATCTTGAACCTCTCTTGGGGGTTGGAATAAATGCGGGTACTTGAACTTCATACTCTCTTCTGCTTCCCAAGTCATTTCTTCTCAGTTGTTGTTTCGCCACAAGACTTTGACTGAAGCTACTTCCTTGTTTTGAAGTCTTCGTACCTGCCTGTCTAAAATGACAATGGGTATTTCTTCATATGATAGCTTTTCTGTCACTTGCACATCAGCTATTGGGAAAATTTTCGTGGGATCTCCAATACACTTGCAGAGCATTGAGACATGGAAGACTGGATGAACTAACTCAGGCTCTGAAGGCATGTCCAATTTGTAAGCTACATGACCCACCTTGAGGATAATTTTATAAGGTCCAATGTATCGAGGACTTAACTTCCCTTTCTTGCCAAATCTCATCACCCCCTTCATTGGCGATACCTTCAAAAATACCCAATCAGCAACCTGAAATTCCAAGTTTCGCCGGCAGTTGTCCGCATAAGACTTTTGGCGACTTTGGGCTGTCAGCATTCGATCTCGGATCACTTTGACTTTTTCTACCGCTTGCTGAACCAATTCAGGGCCTAATAACTGTACTTCCACTATTTCGAACCATCCAATTGGGGACCTACACTTTCTTCCATATAAAGCTTCATACGGGGCCATTTGAATACTGGAAAGGTAGCTATTGTTATGCAAACTCAATAAGGGGTAGGTGATCATCCCACCAATATATCAATTTGAGATCGTGGTACATCTTTGTTGCACCTGGATGAATAGAATACCGAGAATAATGGGCTTCTTCCAGAATTCATCGGCGCAATTCTGCAACATTCGGAACACATAGCCTGCCTTGGTATCTAAGAATCTCATCCATCGAAGTTTTAAATAGAGATCTCTTTTTTTCATGAAGAGTGTCTCTATATTGGCTCAACTGGGATCTTCATACTGATGCTCTTTCACTTCCACATCCAGGGACGAAACTGTGGGATTGTTAACACTAACTCCTGCACTACCTGAATCGATTAGACATACTCCAAGGTTAGCTAGCTAATGGAGCTCATGAATCAACTATTTCTTCTCCGAAGGAACTTCGCATAAACTGCCCATTGACCGGCGGCTAAGCGCATCAGCTACTACATTTGCTTTTCCAGGGTGGTACAAAATATTCACATTGTAATCTTTCAGTAACTCTAACCATCGCCTCTGCCGCAGATTTAACTCCTTCTGCTTGAAAATGTATTGAAGGCTCTTGTGATCGGTACAGATATCAACATGCACACCATACATGTAATGTCTTCACATTTTTAACGCGTGAATAACTGCAGCCAGTTCAAGATCATGGGTTGGGTAGTTCTTTTCATGTTTCCGCGGCTGTCTCGAAGCATAAGCAATGACTCTACCATGCTGCATTAACACACATCCTAATACAACACCGGAAGCATCACAGTATACCACATAACCATCTGACCCTTCTAGAAATGTTAAGACTGGAGCTGAGGTTAATCTATCTCTCAATTCCTGGAAGCTGCGTTCACAAGCATCATTCCATTGAAATTTAGCGGACTTTTGGGTTAGCTTCGTTAATAGATCTGAAATAGAGGAAAACCCTTCTACAAACATTCTGTAGTATCCTGCCAATCCCATAAAACTGCGAACCTCTGTAGGCGTCTTAGGCCTTGGCCAAGTCTTCACGGCCTCAATTTTCTGAGTATCAACTCGAATATCGTCATCTGAAATAACATGGCCCAGAAATGTTACGGAATTCAGCCAAAACTCGCACTTTGAAAATTTTGCATATAATTCTCGAGCTCGAAGAATTCCAAGTACGATACATAAATGATCTGCATGCTCTGATTCTGTGCGAGAATACACCAGAATATCATCAATGAATACTATCACAAACAAGTCCAAGAGTGGCCTAAACATATTATTCATCAAATTCATAAACACGGCCGGAGCATTAGTCAACCCAAACGACATCACCCGAAACTCATAATGGCCATATCTCGTTCTGAAGGATGTTTTAGGAATATCTTCTTCTTTGACCCTCACTTGATGATAGCCTGACCTCAGGTCTATTTTAGAAAACCACTTGGCACCCTGTAGTTGATCAAATAAATCATCAATCCTTGGGAGAGGATATTTGTTCTTTATCGTCACCTTGTTCAACTGCCTATAATCGATGCACATTCGTAGGGAACCATCTTTCTTTCTCACGAACAAGACTGGTGCTCCCCATGGTGATGAACTGGGTCTAATAAACCCCTTTTCAAGCAAATCTTTCAACTGCGCCTTTAGATCTTTCAATTCTGCCGGATCCATTCGATAAGGAGGAATAGAAATAGGCTTGGTGTCCGGCAACACATCAATGGCGAAGTCAATTTCTATTTCTGGAGGAAGACCTGGAAGCTCATCAGGAAATACATCCGGAAATTCATTCACTACCGGAACGGATTGGAAAGTTGGCGACGTTGCTTCAGTTTCATGTACTCAAATTAGATGATAAATATAGCCTTTAGCTATCATCTTCCTTGCCTTAAGGTAGGAAATAAACCTGCCTTTTGGAGATGCTGTATTACCCTTCCATTCAAGCACGGGCTCTCCCGGAAATTGAAATCGAACTATTTTCATTCGGCAATCAACATTAGCATAGCATGAGGTCAACCAATCCATACCCAAAATCACATCGAAATCTAGCATTTCCAGCTCAATTAAATCAGCTTTGGTCTGGTGATTGCATATCACAAGTACACAGTTTTTATACAATTGTCTAGCTATCACGGGATCACCAACCAGAGTAGTTACCTCAAAAGGTATGATAGGCTCAGGTTTCACCCCAATACGACCAGCAACATACGGGGTAATATAGGAAAAAGTAGAACCCGGATCTATCAAGGCATATAAATCATAGGAAAATATGCATAATGTACTTGTAACCACATCTGGGGAGGACTCGAGATCTTGTCGTCTGGCTAAAGCATACACACGGGGCCGAGTGGCACCTGAAGTAGATGCTCCCCCTCTGCCTCTACCTCGACCTACTGATATCTGCGGAGTCTGCCCTATCCGACTCACTGAAAATGAACCAGCTGCTGATCCTGTGGGCTAAACCCCAACTCTACAGCTCGTCGACTGGAAATCTCGCATCATATGCCCAAACTGACCATAGGCATAGCAAGCATCTGAACCTTGGTGGCATTGTCCGGAATGTAGTCTACCGCACTGGCTGCATCGCGGTACTGAAGGTCTCCTCTGACTATAATCTTCCCTGAACTGAGAATCTGAGGCCCTCGAACTCTGACCATGTCCTGAACGAAAGGAGCGATCAAATCTCCTACCCATAAATCGAGGAGGTGCACTAGTCACCGACTGGCCTGAATGTCTAGAATATGTCTGCATTGATCCCCCTCTATAATCACTGCCTGCTCCCATAGATCTAGCCCTCTTGCTTTGCCTTCTATCAATGTCGCGATCACCTCTTTATGGTTGCTGTCGTCCCTCCAAGTTCTGGGCATGGGCTTGTATTCGGTAAATATCAATCCCTCCTTGCAACGAGGCCGTTAAACAATCCTTGAACAAATGTGGCCCCAAGCCACTCACAAACCTGTGCACCCTATCTCCTATATCGGCCACCATAGTCGGGGCATATCTAGCCAAGGAATTAACTTGCAGGCTATACTCCCGGGCACTCATATTTCCTTGCTTCAAATTTAGAAATCTATCCGATCTAGCTCGGCACACCTCGGGTGACAAATAATGGCGAATGAAAGCATCTACGAATTCTTGCCGAACGGGAGGAGACACATTCTTTTTTCTCGATGCTATCCAATTATTATACCACAATACCACCACATCTCGGAGTCTATAAGATGCCACCTCCACAGATTCAGTCTCGGAGGCATGAATAATTCTCAATGTTCTCAACATCTCATCGATGAAACCTTGCGGGTCTTCATCCGACTTTGACTCGAAAAACTCCGAAGGATTTAAGCTCATAAAATCACGGGCTCTAGTACTTGCTGACCGATCACTTGGGCCCGTATTCTGCCGCTGTGCCTGGGCGGCAACCAACTGTGTCAATAGATGAATTGCCTCGGTCACTTGTTGACCTGAAGCAACCGGTGGAGGAGCTGGAGCTGAAGCTCCTCCTTGTTCTTCTACATTGGGCGGGGTAGAGGAAGTATTGGATAGGGCCTCATTATGTGACTCGCTCTCTTCTAAATTCATTGGCGGCTCCCTTTCTACCCACCTTTTTGTCATAGTCTTGCCCTTCTGGGCAACTGTAGCTTTTCCCTTTGGCGGCATTTCTGAAATCATAACACACTATTAAGAGGGGAAAATCTTATAACAAAGCTCTATCGCACAGTCTCCTAAGAAGAAAGACGGTTATTTTTTCTAAATGCCCTGTAGCCTCCTATTTATTAATGTGGCGTGGAACACACCATAAACAAGACTCTACTAGATATGGTTCGTAGACACTTCCTAGGACTGAACTGCTCTGATACCACTTTTTGACACGACTCAACTAGGGGCCGTGACGGGTACCTGGGGCTAACCACCGATCACCCCTCGTTCTACTACTTATCATGGTCATTAAACGTTCTTTCATCAAAATCATACTCAATTATAAGAAAATCATCTTTCATTCGGAAACATAAATACTTTTATAGGCACAAGCCTTTTGGTCATTAGAATAATATATATATATACAATGAAAAACTTGTGGGACCATACTACCCACACTGCGCATCTACGAGCCTCTACTAGAGTACTAGACATATGAACGGAACAGGACCCCGTCGTGCCCACAACATACATACACATATATACAAAGATAATAATCAATGGCACCTCCGGAAAATTGAGTGCTCTTCAAATCAGCTAACAGCTACTACGAGTCTGGATCAAGCTCACCTCCCTGTCTACCTGTGGGCATGAACATAGCGTCCAAAGGAAACGAACGTCAGTATGAACATTGTACTGAGTATGAGGGGCATAAACAATAATGATACGTCAATGAAATAAGGAAAGCATCAATAAGGAACATCTGTATCTGACTTTCAAATATAAAGGAAATGATGCATGCTAGCGTACTCATAATCAGCATCATATCATATATGCATAAATGTATAAGCTGCCCATCCATATCGGATAGGTGTGATAATCATGAGCCTGCATCTAGGCCTCCCGCGTCCGGGGTATCATCTCATGCCGCCCACTAGTGGTGTCTGCCCATGCCATCTGGCCATGGTGTATACGCTGCCCACCTTAGCGGTGACTGCCCGGCCAAATAAGTGCGGTGTTATATCATCATCATAATATGATTATCATAGTGCATGCATAAAGTCTCAAGGACAACTATGCCTTATCGGGGTGACGTAAGGTCGTGATCCCCCGATTTCATTATGGAGCACTCATTAACATTCTGCCTCACCTTGAAGGGAATAGTATATGAGGTGAGTGTAGCAATAAATGACATCATTCACGTTTTAGGAACATCATATCATGAACATCTAGAATCTCTATACTTTAACTCTTACCTTGTGTAGCTATTTATGGACATAGGCTCATAGTTTTCCGTAATTTAAGAGATTCATGTAGAGGAAGGAAAGTCATACTATAGGATTCATTCCATATAAGAAAGGACTAGCCTCACATACCTTTGTTGTTTAACTATTCTATCACTTGATCGTCCTCCTTCGATACTCGCGTTTCTACCTTCAAGAGGATTCGCATTAACATTAGTTACTCGGCTATAAGAACATTTTACTATTTCTAGGGAAAATTGGGCAACATTTCCTTTGTTTCTACTACTTTTCCCAGATTCTATGTTAACTCCCAAATGTTCATAACAATATTCACAATATCGCAACAACAATCATCAATCATCTACATTTATCACAAGTCACCATTTCCCTTCAATTTCTCCATAATTATATTTATAGCTCACTATCGCGTTTTCTCATATATAATACTTATTCCATGGTCTAATTGACCTTTATAACACCATTACAATCACAACATATCGATAATCATGATTCAATCCAAACCTTTACCCAACAATGTCACTATTTCCATATTTATGACCCATTTTCTACCTCCTTCTACAATCCAAGTGTTTCAACTTTCAACACCTTAAATAACATGTAAATACCATAAAACTCACCTTGGATGATGGATGAACAACCTTTGAGTGGAACTTGTCTTCTTGCTCAAAAACCCTAATCTGCTTCCCTTGGGTTTTCATGGATTTGGTGTAGTTGATCTCGGTTTTCCCTTAGTTTCTTGTGGATGAATGATGGAGAAGGTTCTAGAGGTTTCTTGGTGTGTGGAGGAGTGAGATGGAAATGAAATAAAATGAAGGAGGGGTCTTTATATTAATTCATGAAATCAATCCCGACCGAGATACACGGTACGATCGACGGAGCGTCGATCTAATCATCGAAGTCGTTAAATTTCCAGTGAGCAATCTGTCGTTTCTTTTCATTCTACGGTGAGAAGGACGATCCGTCGAATTGATCGATGGAGCGTCGACCCATTCGTCGAATGGTCTTCGCTCTAGCTCAATTCTATGGCACAATCGATGAAGCGTCGACTCGTCCGACGGTACAAAGAACGGCCATAGAACCCCCGTTTCGCAGAAGTGCAGTGGAGTTTCATTTAACGAACTTTTCTCCCTTGCTTCTAAATTATTTAAAATCTTAATGAGAATTATTAAGTATCCCTTCTTACTTGTAGGGACATTATGTACACCTTAGCATACGTTAGTCCCTTCACCACTCAGCAACGCAAAGTTCCGAGGTGTAACACTTGGTCGCTACAACGAAGACTACTTAAGTTTAATGACGAGTTTAAGTAGTTATTTCATGCCCACACTTCTCATAATCCCCAAAACAGTTCCCAAGAGCATAGAGGCGAACTTCTTAGGCTAGGACACTATTCTCCATCAAAGGTAAGCCTTAATCACTAACTTTCTTCGCTTAATGTTCATATTAGATTCTTGTTTCAATCAAAAGACCCTTAATGAGAATTGAAGGGTAGAATACAAATGCTAAGAAAACCCTAGAATATTAATGGGTCATTATTTATTGTTGTTTATGTTTTTTAATCATTTAAGAGTAGAGATTATCACTTCCTAGCATGAGAACTAGTTATTCAATGATGGAAATTGCTTGTTGAGACCTAGGGTTCCAATAAAAATGAGAACTTTGGCTAAAATCAGAATTGTAGGGTTGAATTGATTATAGAACCCATAAATGGAGTTAATATGATTGTTGAGACTAGAAGTAGGATGAGCATGCCTTAAGGAAAGTGAACCTTTGATTAAGGGTAGAAGTGGAGGGGCTGTCTTCCCGTAATTGTTATTATTGAATTAATACTCCATTACTTACTTAGCATCATGATTTCTAGACTTTGAACATTCTGAGGCATTGCAAAAGGGAAAGGTTGTTGCGAAGTGATTCCATTGCTCGAATCTGCTTTGAGGTAGGTTATGGCTTACTTTAGTTAGACTTTGATTAGTGAAATGTATATATTGTGTGGAATTTATGAGAGAAAGCATGATTAGGTCTTCGGACAAGATGTATGGTTTGATATTACCTAAGTTGGTATGACTTCTGATTATATGGGCTTGTCGCCATTACTTTATGTACACTACAAGAAAAAGGCTTATCTGCGACCAACAATTAACGACGAGTTATAAATCCCGTCCTTAAAAATATATTTATAGGGACGAGAAATTTCCCTAGTCTCTAATTCCCCAATATTTAGCGAAGAGCCCACATCTAGTCCCTAAACATATGGATATCCGGTCCCTAATAATCATACTTTAGCGGGGACAACCAAAAAAAAAAGGCACCACTTATTTTTTATCTCTTATAATATCAGAAAATAATAAAATAAGACACCTAAAATTATTATTATAGAAATAAAAACTCACGCTCCAATATTTCCTTCATCACTTTGAGGAAATCCAAAACCTAATAGTTCATCTCCTGGTAATTTGCTCTTGCTATTGGTGATTTACTCTTCCTCAAAAATAATGGCTCAACCCTCTCACTTTCCTTCCTAGAAAAACCCTAGAATCCAAATTTCACTGTCAAATTCATACAAATTCCATATTGATTCTTAAATTCCATTTCAATTATATAAAAAATGGCATCGGATATTGAGGAGGTGGAATCAATAAATGTTGAATCATCATTGTCTTCGACGACAGTTAACGGTGGCGTCGAGGAGGAGAATTTAAAGAACTATGTGTATACTGCAGTTGGACGCCGTGTGCGATTTTGAGTGCTTCTTTAGCTATTTTCTCTTTGTTTTTTGGGCAGATGAATGCTTTACCTATTTCTTCTGATTTAGGGTATTTATTTTTGCAGCTTTCTTGGTTTCGTAGGTATGTATATGAATTCTTTCTTTCACTACATGAGCAAGTGTTAATGTTTTCTCTTCCATTTATTCTTCAAATTCTGAGATTACCTTCTGAAAAAACAAAAAAAACAAAATAAAAATAAAAATCTAAGATTATCCTTCCTTATGTGGTGACAAATTCAAGAATGAGAAGTTTGTGCTAAAACAATTTACCTTATATGGTTTGGGAAAGTTGAGAATTTGTCGGGTCTATTTTTTTTTTTTTTTTTGGAATGAGATCTTGTTTATACCCATCAATTGATGATACTAATTGTGCAATTTTACTTAAAAATCTTATTTTTGCTGAACTTTGTTGGGTATAAGAGATTATCTTTTGGATTGTAGTCTATTCAGGTGTTGGCTTATATACTTACAAAATGTCTCGCATAAGGTATCCATGTAGGTAGCATCCACCTATATCAGTTGACTCAAGTCAAACTAGGGACTGAAATATTATTCTGCAACAGATGGATTATAAAAAAATGGCTAAAATAAGAATGCCACATTTTCTTCCCAAAAAGTTAATTAAACACTTTCAGATAAACATCTAAATGAAATATAAATTGCAACAGTATTTCAATGATGTTAGGAGTTTCTCATGTGGTGTTTAACTTTCTATAAGATTGTCAGTGAAAAAATATTGGAGCTACACACATTACCCTTGTGCTTTTGACTTCATATATGTAATGCCTTATTTTTAAGCTCATATGTTATCAAGAATCATGCCTCTTGCATTAAGAAATACCCAATAAGTAGGTTTCTGAACATTGAGACCTTTTAATGTTTATGTCGTTTTATGTGTTAGATACTTGGCGTAGTTTGCTGAACTTTTGACTGATTTATTAAATAGCACAGAGCATGTAACAGAAAAATCACAAACAACCCAGTGCTTGTAATGACAAGATGATAGGATGAAATTAATGGCTTCAATTCGTAAAAGGATATTATATCTGTGATCATCGCCATCGTTTCTTACTATGGATATAGTTAGAACAACTCACATATATTTTCTTTGACACAAATTAAACAACAATTATATAGGTTGCCTCTATTTCATGTAGCTACCACAAGATTTAGTTGTATACTTGTATTACTCAAGCATTTATAGTTTAGAACATTTATTTCTTCTTAACTATTGTAAATTCTTAATTCTTTGTTTTTAACTTTTCTGTATAAATCCGTTACTATGAAGTCATCAACAAACATTTTTCCTCTTATTTCTTCCCAATAAGATGAAGTTATCATATCCTTATCAGGAGTAAGTGGAGCAGCTTAATTTTTTAAAATTTGCTAAGTCGATGGAAAAGGTAATTTATCCCGTGTTTACTGCACAAAATTACAATGTGAAATACTTTGAAGTTCAAGAGTCATTTTTTCTGGCTGTAACATAGATTTTGCCTAACATTGTCCAATTTGATAGATTTTCTATTATGATCCTGAGATGGATAGTGAACCAATGTACTTTCATGATGCCTTTCTTTGTAGTCAAGCTTTGGAGGGCATATTGATATGTATGGTCTGTAAATACATGTTAATGGTAATTCTCAGCTTTTATTGGATGCAATTTTAATGAAATTTTACTTTACCTAATCTAAAACAATAATAATGGTAAAGTGTTTTAACTCCTGCTTCTTATTGTTTATATGCATTATGTAATCCTTTGAGATAATGTCTTTGACATTGTGTTAGAATGACGAGTTGATGATTCATATTGCGGAAAATGATATTGAAAATTTGGTCGATAGTCTCCGAAGCTCGTTTTATTTTAGCAAATTTACTATTTGATTTAAGTGACAGTTTCATTAACTTTCTTTGGTTATACTGACCATTGTATCTCTTCTCAACAACTATGATAAAAATTATTAAAGAAATGTTGCCCCCACATGTTCGTGTTGCCCGAGATGCTCAGAATCTATTGATTAAATATTGTGTAGGTGAGTTGATTTTAATTTGGCCAATTTAATTTTTTAGTTCAGCTAAGTTATCATGACGATTATGACTATTCTGTTTAGTATTGTTTGTTGGTGCTGAGCTGTTGGTTCCATAGATGTTCTCACTAGTGTGTGTCTTTGTTATTTGAACATGGTTAATCTATCTTCCCGTTGCTGTTCTCCCACTATGGGTTACTAAATATCACTTTTCTAATTATACTAAGTGCATACAAAAATTATAGCTTGTAAAGCTTACTCAAAGCTTTACAAGTGCTTGACCTGACCCTCTAATTCTGCTTCTATGTGTATCTGATTGAAGTTAGTTCTGTTTTCCAATTCTCTGCTGGCACTTTTTACTGTAAGTTTTATCAGTTTACTCCAAGATGAGAAAGGTCAGTTCGAACCTGGTGTTTGTCTAAGCTAAAGTTAGGCCAATAAGGACAATGAACTACTTGCTTCTCTACGTTGGGGATAAATGTGGATTTTTTTATTCATTTAATTTATGGATGCGAGTGTGTGATTTTGATATTTCTTTAGCTAATTATTTCTTTTCATTTATCGACGAATGAACGCCTTGACCCGTTTCTTCTGATTTAGGGTGTTTATTATCACAAATTCTCTTGGTTTGCCAAGTGTGTGTATGAAATCTCTATCGTCTGTGATCTAGGTAATTCATTTATATTGCTTTTTTTGTAACTTCGTTGTTAATTGGGTTACAACTATAAGTGCTGCGAAATGTTTAACATTTGGATTCCATGACCTATTATGAGGTACTGTAACACTAAAAACCGAAAAATTTAATCTTTTTCAAGAATTACTATGTCCATGAGTAAGGTAATTTCGCTTGTGTTTATTGTATAAAATTGCAGTTTGAGATACTTTGAGTTTGAGGTAGGGGTGGGCATAAAAACTGAAAATCGAACTTTAAAAATAACTAGTTTTCACTTTTTCTAAACTGGATCGATGCATATTGTTTACTTCAAGAAACAGCTTCAAAGGATTAATGTTGAATCAATGATTAATCATTAAGTGGTATCCTTATTCGTCACAGGTAGTGCTAAATACCTATACATATCTCAGAAGTCAGAACCATCATCAAAGGATTAATCATTAAGCGGTATCCTTTTTCTTTTTCCGTTGAAGCTGGTTGTTCCCCGTTGAAACTGGTGGTATACTATGTCCTTTCATGGTGCTAAACTATTACTTTTCTTTTTAATTTTTCCCTTATGACATGAATTAAGATAAACACAGGGTAAGCAGTCATATGCTTTCATCTGATATTTCTTTTTAAGGTTTGATTTTAGATTTCTCCTTAAGCTAATGTAAGTACTATTTGGCTTATGTCAGCTAAATGAATTGTATAATACATGAGTTTGAACACAAAAATAATATTACATTTAAAGCTTGAAGTTTGGTGCAGAATTGAAAATTATTTAAAGTTGTTCAGAATGTTCTTTTAATGCCAACAAAATTCTTCCAATGCTGAAGAACATTTTGTCTTGCTAAAGAATTTTGTTTTAAGGTTATTACTGGTGTCTAAATGTATGAGCTGGTTACATTTGAAGGTAATGATTTATTTTTTTGGTTCTATTGTGGTCATGAGAACAAAGGGCTTATTTGTCTAATGCTTGAGCTGGTTACATTTGCAGGAGAACGACCAATACAGTGAAGAACATACTAAGGTAGTACCAACGTGTTCGTATTTTCGGTTTAGTGTCACGACCCGGCTAGGGGCCGCGATGGGTACCCGGCTTTTGTGAATTTGTCAATATAGGTAAATGAATGCATCCGTGCACCTGAATTGAAATGTGAAAGGGCCTTATCTTGTTATGTTGTTTGGTTTTTGAATTATAATTACCCTGAAAAGCCGAGATGTATCAAACTGAGCATACATTCATGAAATAGAAGTGATGACTTGGATGGTTAAATCATGTTACCATATATTTGTACAATTTGAAAGGATTATTATTTTTTACGGTTAAGCTTTTTGAATCCGAGGGTCTATCGGAAACGGCCTCTCTACCTCCAAAGGTAGAGGTAAGGTCCGCATACACTCTATTCTCCCCGGACCCCACTTGTGGGAATACCTTGGGTATGTTTTTGTTGTTGGTTAAACTTCTTTGAGGTCAAGTTTAATATATTAGTGTGGTTTGTTGAAAAAAGATAAATCTGGTTTTCAATTTATTCTCTATTTAGTTTGATAATTGATAAAGACAATTTTGATTTGCCAGAAGATAAATTCAAGTCGTTTATTTGACATCTAACTTTTTGTTGTTTATATTCTTGCAGCTCCTTCTATATTGATGTTTTGACTTTGAAGGGCATTAGTTACACTCGATAGAATGTGTTAGGTGAGTGCTTAAATAACTTCAGACGCAAATTTACAAATATTATTTAAACAATTTTCCACTGAAATAATATATCTTATATCTTTTGCAGGTATTGAAGTGTTTGGTTAATAAGTGAAGTTGCAGGAAAATAAGACTTTGATACAAGTTAACAAGATTCTTGTCATTTTCTTTTAGTGTTGTTAGGTGAATAATTATAACTCTTTTGTAACAGATGTTAGATTTCTTGAAGGATTGTGTGAACAGTACAATGACTTATATTATTGTTATATAATTTTGCTAATGGGGTTTATTTCTAAACCTTGTTATGTGAATTTCATTTTCTATGCTATAAATTTATGCTATTCTAGAATTTTGGTACACGAAAAATATAGGACCACAATTTATAGTCCCATAAATTAATTTCAGCGACCAAATTGTGTTGTCAACAACATACTTTGAGGACCGTAAACTTGGTCCCTAATGAATAACAGGGACCAGATATAATCTCTTCAATGCTATGGATCTTGGTAGGGTGACCGGAAATACGGTCGCTAAACGACCTTTAGGGACCAGAAATTTTCACGTCCCTAGTAGTCTTTAGTGACCAGTTGACAAATCTCGTCGTTGTTGACCTTTAGCGGCGAAGCCTATAAGGACGGGCGGCGACCAGGTTTTTTTGGTCGCTAATAAGTTTTAAGGACCATAAACAAACTTTTAGGGACCACATTTCCCTTCGCTAATAGCCATTTTTCTTGTAGTGGTACTGAATAGGTGGTATATTTGTTGTGATATGGGAAAGAAGGAGTTAATATGTATACTCGTGTTGTTGGTTGTGTCTTGTGGCCCTGTTATGGTGATTAGGTTTGTTACTTTAATTTTTGTGTTGTGATACGCATTGCACTCATCTCTCTCTGGTTATGACATTTATCATCGGAGAAAGGAAGGTAATGAGACTAGGCTTTAGTTCCGTTGTATAATTTTGATGATATTGTGCATGGTATACATTTTCATTTCTCATGTATATTGATATCAAATTATTACTTGGTGCTGATGATACATGAGAAAATGGAGCACTTGGTGTCACAAGACATAGTTGTGAGGTGTACTTGCTATACTTGGAAGTAAAGGGTGTTATAGACTCTTTATGACGGTTCAGATGGTTTGTATGATTCATTCCATTATTGAGTCGATCTAAATCTTGATATGACTTATGGCATTATGACTTCTTGTACCTCGATTGTTACTTTAGTACATTCATTTACTATGTTTGCACCCATTTCTGCATTCATACATTCATACATTATGGAAATGGTTTGAAATTGTTGAAAAGAACGCCTTCATATATACCCTTCACGGACTGATTGAGATAGTTACATACTTAGACTATCACTGAACAGATTATCTGTGAGTCTTGTTATGACTTGTGTTACTATGATTGTACTTCATTGTTTCTGGCTTTGATATGTGTTTTTGAGTATTCATTGTGATTCAATTGTGAGGCATTGTTGATGAGATTTGAGATAGAACATATACATCTATTAAGGCAGTTTGTACAGGGGGGGACAATGTGGCCTAGTTGTGAGTTGGTGGTTTGAGGTTCGTTCCGAAACGAGTGGTACATGGACACCATGGGTACCCTGCAGGTCATGACTATTGGGGAAAACAATACCATTTAGTATGTGTGTACAGGTTTGGAGTATTTGGCCAGCACATTGAACTGCATTGCACATCATTACATTTTATTCTGCATCATCGTGTGGATTTTTATTTCTGATTTGGTATGTTTTGTTGTACCCTTATTGTGGCATGGATCAGTTATGGGCTGGACCAGATTTTTGGATTAGTGACTGAACCTATTTTCAGGATTTAGATTTGTTATTAGAGATTTGAGATTATTGATACTTGTCAGACTTGTGGTTTAGAAGCTTCACTTTAGGTTGTAATTCAGTTATGTGATATGTTATGACCTTGATTTGGGTATTATGTGCCTATCTGCTTAGCTTGATTGATTTTATACTTATATGTGTGAACTAATATTACTCGGCCTATGATGCTTACTTAGTATGTGTTATTTGTACTGATGCTACTCTTGTTGTACTCTTCTTTTCAGTGCAAAGTCTGTTGCTAGTTCTAGTTCCTATCATTGAGAGTGATCTGAGTCTACTTGATCTAGATTCCAGGGTGAGCTTTGGCTAGGTCCTCAACCCGGAGACTCTTTCTATATTTAACTGTCTTCTTTGTATTCTTGAGACGGTATTGACATTTGAGATTTCTATTTCTTACTAGACTTGTACCTTCTTGATCTTGATAGTAGCTCTTGTACTAGTCCAGACCAGATTTTGGGGTTGTTGTTATTTCCGCACTTGTTATAAATATAATTTGAATTTGTTAATTAAATCATTCTTTACTTCTACATAATTTTTATAATTGATTAAAATGAGTTGGGAATGGTTCGCCTAACTGGGAGACAGTGTAGGTGCCATCACGATTCACGAATTGGGTCGTGACAAGTTTGTATAAGATCCTATGTTAATGGTCTTACAAGTACAAGAGCATGTCTAGTAGAGTCTTGGAGATTGGTACGATGAGCTCCGTATCTATTTGTGAGAGGCTATAGGACATTTAGGAAACTTTCAATTCTTTCATTCTTTCATGCTACTTCGTTGAAATTGCTATCTAGTCAATTCCAGTTGGTATTTGCTCATCCTTATCTTATTCTTTCTCAAATGGTGGGAACGCTTCTCCTAAACTCTTGTGCAAGCGGTTTGTGTTGTGACATGACTTGTATGGTGCTAGATATGTCTTCTTGATTTAGATGCATGACTAAGTTTAGTATCTAACTATGACTTGAAGTTTAGTTGTGTGGGTTGTAATCTAGACCTGGTTACTTTTGCCATAGTCTTATATAAAAGAGACTTTGGATAGATTAATCTCCACTATTAGGAAGGGAACGATTGGTATCTCACATGCTCGTCAAATTAAGGTTGCAAGTTTTACGAGAGTGGATTGTGTATTCGGTGTGAAAATGTTAAGTTGATTTTCGACATGACTATATGGTAGTGGTTTGTGGGTTCTTTCAGGAAGGTGGTTATCGATTTCAGATTAGACACCAATGTTACTTGTAATGAGTGGAGGCTTAAGATGTTGGGAAGCTGTGATACTAGTCCCTCAGTAAAGGGTATGCTCACCGACTTTTCGTGTTTGGAGGAATAATAAGGGTGTCATGGAATCGATAACTAGTTGATTCAAGGGTTATGTTAAGGTCATCCATGGTAGAATAGACATAAGGGTTCAATGTTGAGTTGTTATGTTTGGTTATACCGTGAGCCAGTGATTGATTAATTAATGATTTAGTGATGGTCAAGTATAAAGTTTTTAATACTCAAGGAACTCTCGGCTGAGAGTCGAATTTCGGGTTGAGACATGTCAAGACCACGGAACATTCTAGTGTCTTGTGCCCACTGCAGCGGAACTAGAACCGCAGTAGCCGACCCTTGGTAGTGGAGGTCCGATCGCTACAGCGGACCTGTGGTAGCGGAGGTCCAACCGCTGCAGCAGACGACGGGCAGTTTTCTTCGTACTTCCTAAGTTAAAACCCTTAAACTCTTATCATTTCCCTTCATCGTTCTTGTCACGACCCAACCCCGTGGGCCGCGACTAGTGTTCGTGCTGGACACCTGTACGTACCCAATAACCCAAACTAGCATATAAACAGAATATACAGATATAGAAGGCAATTGGCGTTACTAATTACCACAGATAAACAGATATAACGCGGGGAAGCCGATAAGGCTATCGCAGAACATATCAACCCAAAACATATACACAACCCACAAGTATGTCTACAGACCTCTACGGAACAATAACAGAATCATAAGACGGGACAGGGCCCCGTCATACCCCTGAATAACATATATATGTACAATAGAAAAAGTCTGTACCAAAATGTAGGCTCCGGACGAGAGAGCACTCCAAGACAGCAGGATAAAATCCTAAGCGGGCGGATCAGCAAATCAGTCGTCTGTACCTGCGCGGCATGAAACGCAGCCCCCGAAGAAAGTGGGTCAGTACGGAATATGTACTGAATATGTAAAGCCTAGAGTACAGTAATAAAATCATAATCGGAACAGAACGTACAGAAAATGAGTGTAATGTCCAGAATATCAAATGCATATTTACAAAACATAAATTGTGTATGCAAAATCATATGCCATATCCTACCCCCGTCAAGGGACTCAGTGAACAGAACGTGGTCGCCACCCCGACACTGGCGCCACAACACATCATACTCCAGAGTAGGGAATAACTCCGTAACATATCATATCATATCAGATGGCCATATCGTATCATATCATATCATATCAGAATAGGCGTACATGGCACAACATACTCCACAACCCATGTACATGTATACCTGCCCCCTCACATCGAGGCACGGCGAACAATGCAGTGGAATACGCTTGATAACATATCCTGGCCCGGGCTCAGTGAAGGAAACATTGAGGCATCCACGAGTGGAGTAGTGAGAAACTAAATGCAGTATAAAACATAATACATTTACAAGGACTCGATGGAATATCTCGATAACAACCTTAATAATGAAATCGCACGACAATCACAGTGCATGTATTTCGGATACCACAATAGGTTACGTAAAAATAATTTTTTCTGGAAACGTTTCCATGTTCCAAAATAGTTTATAAGACTCAATGGAATATTTAAAAAAATTGTCGTTTAGTAGTTATAAGGGTAGTTAAAACGTTCCCTTTTGAAATCGCTCAAAAATAAGTCAATACACAATAGGAGAGGAATCGGGAATAGTGGGCCCACCTCGGGTCAATTGAGGTGGTGGGCTCAAATTATGTACATTAAGCCTATGGAGTCATCTATGAAGGTGTTAGGGCAATCTCATATCCTCTTAGGTAATTTATAGGCGCTTACACCATTCTTTCAACAAAGCATAGAACATATGATTCAATTCTATTGAATGAAAAAGGGTTAAATTCAAACTTGGATTTCTAGGAATAGAATCGTCCCCGAGGCTCGTTTCTAAACCTATTAGGTCTAAGACATGCCAAGAGAAAGAAAGGTAAAGCTTTACATACCTTATACGCTCCTTACGCCTCTCCAAACTCAATTCCCGTTTCCTCCAAAATCTACAATTGGTCATAATTACCAAATATCAATTACAAGCCTTTAGGGATTCAATCTTAACTCATACTTGTCTACAGAAATTTGGGCAGCATCTCCCCTATACATACAGCATCCCCGAGAATTTAACTCGGCCAAAATGTCAACAACAACAACCACAACAATACCAACAACCTCAACAATCGAATTTAAAACACATTCTAGCATGAATAGTATTCCTTTCTAAATAGTGCGACAACTCATAATCTAACTTCGCACTTCCAATCCAATATCAATGTTTTCATAGTCATTTACTAATCAAGATCATTCCAATACAATTCGGAAGCATTTCATATCATTCTACAAAATATTTACAAAATATACAAAAATTCCACCAAAACCATAATTTATCCGAAACTTCTAATCTTCGACATAAATATTCATAACACATTTTCATCTTCCAATTTCATTAACAATAATCATAATTCGCACCTTAACAATTTCATTTTCATCATTACATAAATCTACCATAAAATCACAAAACTTCCAATAACAATTTAACAACCAATCTTTCATGTTAATATGGACTAGCATTCTTCCATTGACACCACAAGGCTACAACAACACAATTAACATCATAAATAAAATTGGTTCATCCTTCTACACACACATGCACACCCACGGCTCACCCCCCTCATTTCCAACTTCAACCAAAACCTTTAAACTTTCATTTCTAATGTAGAGTTCACAACAACCACAACTAGAATACTACATAAAATTAACTCATTTTTGCCTACACAACAACACATGCAAACGACTATATATATATATATGTATATTTATGATGCAACTTCCATATTTTCATGAATTCTTCTCCTTTCTACATTCCACAACATAAATAAAACCTTCATAACACATAAAAAGGAATTAATTCTTACCTTTTCTTCCTAGCTTCTTCACTTGACCCAAGTGCCAAATCTACGAAACAAGCGAATTATCTCCCGAAATAACTACACCACGTTGTAGAGGACCCTTGTATTAGTAGAAATACCACAAGAAAACAATTTTTGAAGCAAGATTTTAAGGGGAAAAATTTATGGGTCTTGGCCGAATGGCCCTTTTTTTGTGGTGTTCTTGCTCTTGTTTTTCTCCTTTCTCAACTTGTCTTGAAAGTTCTAATAGATGAAGCTAATTTAATAACATGGAAATTATTTAAGAGTCATGGGTTGGGCTAGCCATATGACCGGCCACCCATGCTCCATTTGGGCCTCATCTTTTTTTTTTGAATTTTTCTAGCCCAATTAATTGTGGCCCATTTTGTAGTTCCCGAAATTAATTTCCGAAATTCCCGATTTTTGCCCCTCGCCTTTCTCGCTATTTCCACATTAATGGTTCATGAACAACACACACGTATTAGATAAAATCAAACATGACCTTATTTCTTTCAAGCCCAAATTATTTCAAATTTTTCCAAGTAGACAAAAACACGGGTTATAACATCCTCCCCCCCCCCCCCCCCCCCCCTTTTGAACATTCGTCCTTGAATGTTAAATTAATCTTATAGGGTCTTGTAAGTATTTTTGGGGAAAGTTCCTTATATGGGCAGCACAAACAACTTATTCATTAATCGGTATAACCAGTTACGAAATTTAAATTACCTGTAGACATAGGAAACAGGTGAGGGTACTTCTTCTTCATTTCCTCTTCAGCTTCCCAGGTCATCTCCTCCCTGTTATTGTTCCGCCACAATACCTTAACGGAAGCTACATCTTTATTGCGCAATCTCCTCACCTGGCGATACAGAACGGCTATAGGTTGCTCTTCGTAAGACAGTTCCTCCGTCACTTGAATATCATCTACAGGAAATATTCTGGAAGGATCACCAACACATTTGCGGAGCATAGATACATGAAATACCAGATGTACTGCTTCCAGATCAGATGGTAGATCTAGCTCGTAGGCGACATTCCCAATCTTTCGAACAATCTGATAAGGCCCAATATATCGCGGACTGAGCTTTCCCTTTTTACCAAATCGCATTATGCCCTTCATAGGCGACACCTTCAGAAATACCCAATGTTATATCCCATAATTTCATACATTGGGACGTTTTAAACTAAACGCGACAAGTTAAAGACAAGACTATTTTAAGATACAAAGTAGAGACTTTAACTTCCAGTTTCATTTCAAGTCACAAGTTACCTACAAATTTCGTTTGGTATAGAAGCATTAATGGAAAATTGGGATTAAATTAACCATGGTTAGATTATTAAGTGGGATTGGGAAACAAAAATCCGTCCACTAAACAAGCCAAAGTGGCCGTGTAAGTATATTGGAATGGTCAAAGAATATTTGACCCAAATATTGAGTGGGCCACTTGTCCAACCCTTGCAACTCATATATAAAGCAAAATTCTGAATCATTATCAACTAACTAGCTCATTTCAACATTTACAAAGTGTAGAAAATATAGTGAAAGAGAGAGAGGCTCTCGGCTACAAGCTGGCCGAGAACACCCTCCTCAAAGATGATAAAAAAAAATCAGTTTCAAGCAATTCAACTCCCTTATAGGTGCATAATAACGTGTAGCATTCATTGGGGTAGCAAGAACAAGTGTTAAAATTCAAGAAGTGAAAGTGAAGGGCTAGCCGATTGAAGTGTTGAGTTACAAGGTAAGAATTGATCCCTTCTCATGTGTTTTGTGGTGAATTGAATGTTTATGATGTTGCATGTTGGTATTGGACTGTTTTTCTTGAAGTTGAAGTGGGCCGTGTGTTGTAGACTTAAATGGAATCATGCTTAATCTTCTTGTACATGTATTGGGAATGAATTGAATGTGTTGTAGTGTGGATAAATGGCTGAAAATCATGAAGTTTTTGTAGTTGTGTTGAAGCCGTGTAGGGGGCTGTTTTAGAGGAATTTATGGACTGTTTTGTGTCATGTTTTAATTGTTGTTGTTATGGACATTGTGGTGTATTGTATGCATTATGAATATGTGAATTGAGGTGTTAAAGAAATGAATCATGTTGAAGGGGGGAAACAGTCCAAACCGTGGACTGTTTTAATGTTAGGAGTGAATTAGTGTATGTTGAATGTTGATTATTGTTATGAACGTATAGTGAAAGCGAAGGTTAATGATTCAAGTTGAAATTGAAATGGTTTGTGGGTTGTTGTAAGAGTTAACATGATGCTAAAACAGTTCCAATAATCGTATAAGTAATGTTGTAAACGTGTTGTTGTCGTCGTAGTTGAAGTTGGAAAATTGCGAAGCGAAAATGGTGATGTTGTGTGTGCTGTTTGGCCGTGGATAAGGGCCTGTTTTAAAAGATGTACGGACTGTCCAAAGTTCCCTTAAGTCATGTTTAAACAAGTTCGGATTGATACATGAAAGAATGACTAACAATATTAGCTTGTAGTACTAGTTAGTTTGAATGCGAACGAAACGTCGTCTAAATGTTGGAAAGGGATTGTTAACGTTAAAATACATATTGAATTCCCTCGTAGACTAATTGTAGCTCTTGATATCGTGATATAGGATAAGTACTATTGGGCAGCAAGTACAAGTTATAATACGACTAAACGCTAAAGGTATGTAAAGCCTATTCCTTCTTTCTTTTGGCTTGTCCTAGACGTAAGTAAGAAATGATATGAACCTTGGGGTAAATTCTACTCTCTAGTTCCAAGCATGACTTATGATTCTATCCATTCCGTAATGTTATGGTCACGAGCCTACTATATGATTGACTAATGAATGATGTATAGAAGTTCCTACTCTTAAAGAATTGCATAATTAGAGGCATACTTGACTATCATAAGTTACACCATGTCAAATTGATACATGTACATGAAATCTGAAACGTTCCTTGCTATAACTTGTAATGAGATTTAAAAAGAACTGAATATGATTATTATCCTGACACTTTAGAGCTAGTTAGTTACTTATCTATTGAGTCTCAAAAGATGATTTGCATGTATGTGGTTGCTTATTATTCTGCTTGTTACGTCCCGTATTTTATACATTGGGACAATCCGGATTAACTATGATAAGTTAGGCCCAAGACCATTCCGGGACTTGAAGTCGAGACTTTTGACCTTCGATTTTATTTTGAGACATAAGTTGTTCATGAAATTGTTGGCATGGAACACTTAGGAAAAGTTGGGACCAAAATTCATATATTTCGAAGTTGAAAATCTTGCAAAAGAGGCCCTTTGGTCATGTGGCTTTGAAAGTGATCCCACACACTTTGTGGCCAATTTTAAATGGTCCAACACATGTGTGGACCATGGACACTTGGAGGGTTCATCTTGGGGCTTAAAAGATGACTTCTAAGTCATCTTCTAGCACTCCACACTTAGAAAATAAATCAAGAAGTTGAAGAACAACAACCAACACCATTCGGCCAAGAACCAAGAAAACCAAGTCCAATTTTAGCCACCCCAAAAATATTTCTTTGGTGCAAATCTACTAATTGGAGGTCCCTAAGTATCGTGGAAGTGTTGTTGGAGCGATCAAGCCATCCGTTTAGTAGATCGCAAACCCTAGGCATAGTGTGGATTTGAAAAGAAAGGTAAGATTTGATCTTGTTTTATGTGTTATAAATGTTGTATGCATGTTGTAGTATGCTAAAATGGACGAAAATCATGAGATAGGGTATGTTGGAAGTGGGTCGTGCGCTTGGTGTGTTAGCCGTGTGAGGTGTGTGTATGTTGTGTGGTTGAGGTGATGAATTGATCTTATGTAGCATGTTTAATTGTTGTAGTGTGTAGGATGGCTAAGAATCACTAATATATGCATGTGTGGTAATAGCCGAATGTGGGTCATACTATATGCCAAAGAACGCATTAATGTCGCTTAGTGTTTTAGTGGTTGTTGTGATGACTTTTATGTTGGAACTGAGAGTTTAATGTCGCAAGTTGATATGGTAAGTGTTGCGGACTGATTTGGAGAATTATGTGCAAGTAATGCAATTTTTATTTTTATGAGAATAGCATTGTTAGGATGTGGATTATTGGTGCAAATCATGATTCGAAAGTCGGAAGTGTGTATAGCGAGGTTCTCGGGTTTGGGACGGTTTTTGGGAAAATTGGAGCAATTGTTGGATTGTTGGAAATGTTGTGTAAGTTGTTTAAAATGTCCTTGAATATTGTTGGTATGGGTTCGGGTTGGAAATTGAATGTATGAGCGGTGATGTGGCTTGAATGTAAGCCGTCGAATTGAATATTATGAATGTTGTTGAATGTTGTAAAAGAGAGTTATTATTGTTATATTTCCTTTCGGATTGGTCATTGGGGTAGTTAGGTTGGTTATTGTTGTTGTGATTGTTGATTTGGCCTAGTTAAATTCTCGGGGTTGGCCTTTTTACAGGGGAAATGCTGCCCAAATTTCTGTAGACTTGAGTATTAGTTTGGAGTAAATTGCCTAAGTGCCTATGTCTAATGTTTGATATTCGTTGGCGTATTTGTAGACCTTGGGGAGCCCGAGGCGTAGGTTGGGATTAGCTTGAGTTGGGCTAGCTTGGAGTGCGTACGAGGTATGTAAAGCTCAAACCTTCCTTCTTTTGGCATGCCTTAGTTATACATAGGTTAGATCACGAGCCTCGAGGAAATTCGAAATTCGCAATCCGAGTACGTTATGACTCTTATATATTTCTTGGCACTCGTATGTTTGATGTGATGAAATATGAATCCTTATGTCTTCGAAATAACTGATTTCCAAATGTTTCACAAAAAGTTTTGTTTTAAAGAATTCCGTAATTATGGACGCCGTATCTTTCACATAAAGGCTCGGATTGCTTTGATATCTTCGTAGGAGTTTTTATGGCGTATGATGAGTATGTTCTCCATAGGCGGGACCGGCTCGGGTCGATACCCGTCCGTGGGTCCCGCGACTTTCCTTTATGTAATTCGGAAGACTTTTGAAAGAATTTGGTATGACTATTATTTCGATTTTCAAGTATGGTCATTTTACTTATATTTGAGTCCATGATAATGATTTTATGCATATGGTTACTCACGACTCTGCTCGTGCATTCTGTTATATCTTTCGCCGAGCCCCGGGCCGGTTCTGTTGTCGTGCGCACTTTGATATATTCCGGTGTTATGCTGTGTTGATGGTTCACCGAGCCACTCGCTAGAGGGCCGGGTTCCACTTATATTTTGCGTTATGCTGTGTATGGCGTTATGCTGTGTTATGATGTGTGACGGGGATACGGAGATTTGAACCTTCTGGTGTTATGCTATGTTATGGCGCCATCGACGGGCGGGCGACCATATTCTCTGTGCCCTATGCATGACTTATATTTTGAGAGTAAACATTTTGATATTTTGGGTTTGCACTTATGTTCTGTACTTCTATTTCGTTTATGCCTCAGATTTGTTTTCTGTATCTTCTGCTTTGCATACTCAGTACATATTTCGTACTGACCCCCTTTCTTCGGGGGGCTGCGTTTCATGCCCGCAGGTGCAGACGCACAGTTTGGTGATCCAACCGTTTAGGATACCCTCTTGTGTTGTTTGGAGTGCTCCTCTTATTCCGGAGCTTACATTTTGGTATATATCTTCGTTCGTTGCACATGTATGTATTTGTTCAGGGGTACGGCGGGGCCCTGTCCCGCCATATGATTCGGTCTGTCTGTTTAGAGGTCTGTAGACGTATATGTGGGTTTTGTGCCTACTTCTGTACGGGTGTGTTTGTATGATCCCACTTGCCATGGCAGCCTTGTCGGCGTGCGTTTGTATATGTTTTGGGCCGTTGCACCATTTGATAGCCTTGTCGGCTTCTGATATATATGTACATATATGGTTGTGTTTGAAATGTGTCTGAGACAGTTTAATATAATTTGAGGCAGCGTGTGATATTTGTGCCCGTATACGCTATTTGTATGTGATTCGGATTTGATGAGTGTGTTCGGGTGCCCAGTTCGGGCACTAGTCACGGCCTACGGGGTTGGGTCGTGACACTGCTCGTGCTTACCGCTATATCCTTCACTGAGTCCCGGGCCAGGACACGTTTTCGTGCGCATATTTACTATATTACTCACCGAGCCCCTCACTAGAGGGCCGGGACACGTTATATATATATGATGATATGATGATATGATGATGATATGATGATATGATGACATGATTATATGGAGATGGCGGCCTGGAGGGCATATATTCCTTATTACCGAGTCCCTCACTAGAGGGCCGGGACACGTATATGTTTATGTTATGATGCTATGATTATAATTACCGAGTCCCTCACTAAAGGGCCGGGACACGTTATATATGTTATATACAGAATGATTATTCAGCCTTGGTTACAAAACTCTATATTGATATTCATATGAGAACGATACATATGAAATATGTTCAAAGGCAAGTTTTATGAAATTCTGTTTGTTGCATTGGGTCCTACACACCTTGTCTCAGTATGAGTCTATTACTATATTTCATGCTTTACATGCTCAGTACATATTCCGTACTGACCCCCTTTTCTTCGGGGGGCTGCGTTCATGCCCGCAGGTACAGACGCTCGTTTCGGAGATCCGCCACCCTGGGATATCTATTCAGCTACTTTGGAGTGCTCATTTGTTCCGGGGCCTAGCTTGTGGTCTAACTCCCTTTTGTTGTATATATATGTGTTGATTCGGGGTACGGCGGGGCCCTGTCCCGTCATATGGTACTGTCATTACTCTTAGAGGTCTGTGGACACATGTGTGGGTCTGTATATAGTTGTTGTTTCGTTGTGTGGATATGACTTATGTTTGGGGCGTACCCATTCGTAGTGGCAGCCTTGTCGGCTTGCGTGTATATACATATGTTTGGGATGTTGTGTGTAGTGGCGGCCTTGTCGGCCTGTGTAGCTATATATAATTGTTGTGGGAGCTGTGTATAGTGATAGCCTTACCGGCTTATGTGCGATATAAACTGTGAAAGTTGTAACACCTCAGGAGACAGGTGACTTTGATATGCATATATGTGACAGCTTTAAAAATAACGTCTTGCCTTTGTATACGAATAGGACCTCGATATGGTAGTTGTGGATGATTATAGTTAACAGGTGATATAAGTGTCCAACTCGGGCACTAGTCACGGCCTACGGGGTAGGGTCGTGACAAAAGTGGTATCAGAGAGGTTCAATCCTCGGAGTGTTTACAGACCGTGTCGAGTAGAGTCTTGTTTATAGATGTGCTGTGCACCACATTTATAAACAGGAAGCTACAGGACATTTAGGGTGTCATCTTTCTTTCTCATCCTAGATCGTGCGATAGAGCTGTATTATCAGGATAATCTTTCCCTAACAGATTGTTATGTTTACAGCGATGCCTCCAAAGAAGGCGACAGCCGCCCAGAAGGGCAAGTCGGTAGTTGGAGAGACCAGTCAGACTCGGAGGGTTACTAGGGCTTATTCCCAATATGTGCCTGAGATTAGGCTTCAGTCTGCGAGCTCCGCTACACCACCATTATCAGAGGAGCCTAGGGCAGCAGCAGCTGCAGGTCAGGAGACAGATTTACCACCAGCTCCTGAGGTTCCAGCACCTGAGCCTCCAGCTCCCCAGCCAGGGGCGGAGGATAAGGCTATGCGTGACGCAGTACAGTTATTGACCAGGTTGGTATCGGGACAGGCTCGCAGACGCGGGTAGGAGGTGATTATGCGGACAGACACGATAGTTTGAGGGTCCGTGATTTCTTGACTTGTAACCCCCCAGAATTTTATGGGTCGAAGCCCGTGGAGGATCCACAGGAGTTTATTCGACAGATGCTGCGTACGTTGCGGGTGACTAAAGCTTCCGAGACTGAGTTGGTTGAATTGGCTTCATATCGGTTGCGTGATGTGGCAGTTAATTGGTATGAGTCCTGGGAGTTGTCCAGGGGTGAGGATGCTCCACCAGCAGTATGGGACGAGTTCGTGGAGGCCTTCCTGGGTCACTTTCTGCCTCGGAGATGAGGCGAGCCAGAGTTGACAGATTTCTACACCTGAGCCAGAATGGCAGAAGTGTTCGAGATTATAGTCTTGAATTTGATTCATTGGCTAGGTATGCGCCTGCTATTGTAGCTGACATGGCTGATAGGGTGCATCGTTACGTGATGGGGCTGGATAATTACTTGATTGATGGTTGTATGGCAATGGCTTCCCAGCCCGGTATAGACATCGCTCGAGTGCAGGCATATGCACAGGGGGTTGAGGATCGACATAGAGGGCGTCGATTTGATAGGGAGCAGGACAGGGGTCAGCATAAGAGAGTTAGATCAGCTGGGTACTTTTCTGGTGACTCTCAGGGCAGGCAGCCCCAACAGCAGTATAGTAGATATGCTTCCCAGCCGGCACGGAGTGCACCTCCACGATCTACTGGTAGGAGGTTTGATAGCACGGGGTATTCGGGGGCTGGTCAAAGCTCCATGACTTCAGGTTTCCAGATGCACAGGAATACAGGCCAGATGAGACCACCTATACCTCCGTGTCCTCGATGTGGCAGACACCATCCAGGGGAATGTCGTTTCATTACTGGTGCTTGTTTCTCTTGCGGCTGTCAGGGCCATACTATGAGGGAGTGTCGATTTGGGGGAGGTGCAGGTGGCGCAGCTCAGCCTACGGGATCAGTTGCTGGTTCTTCCTCTTCAGTGGCTTTGTGCCCTATGGGGAAAGGTATTCCGACACCAGCAGGACGCGGCAGAGGCCGTGGAGGGGCTTCCAGTTCTGGTGGTCCTTCAAACCGCATATATGCTTTAGCCAGCAGACAGGATCAGGAGGCGTCGCCAAATGTGGTCACAGGTATACTATCGATTTTCTCCCGAGACGTATATGCATTGATATACCCAGGCTCCGCATTATCATATATTTCCCCTTTTGTTGCTAGTAAAATTGGGATAAAATCTGAATCTATAGAACCATTCGAGGTAGCTACACCGGTAGGGGATTTTGTCTTAGCAAAACTAGTGTATAGAGATTGTTCGGTGGTTATATATAATTGTTGTACCAAGGCAGATTTGGTAGAGCAAGATATGATTGAGTTCGATGTTATTATGGGGATGGATTGGTTAGCTTCCTGTTATGCTAACGCCGATTGTAGAGGCAAAGTAGTTCGGTTTCAGTTCCCAGGGGAGCCAATTATAGAATGGAAGGGGGATACAGCATCGCTGAGGGGTAAGTTTATTTCATACCTCAAGGCAAGAAAGATGGTTAGAAAGGGATATATTTATCATCTGGTTCGTGTGCATGACTTGGAAGCAGAGGTACCGACTCTCCAGTCAGTCCCAGTGGTTAATGAATTTCCAGAGGAACTTCCAGGTCTTCCTCCTGAGCGTGAGATAGAGTTCACAATAGACGTATTGCCAGACACTCAGCCCATATCTATTCCTCCTTACAGGATGGCACCGGCAGAATTGAAAGAGTTGAAGGAGCAATTGAGAGATTTATTAGAGAAGGGCTTCATTAGGCCCAGTACATCACCTTGGGGCGCACCGGTATTATTTGTAAGAAAGAAGGATGGGTCGTTGCGGGTGTGTATTGATTATAGGCAGTTGAACAAAGTAACAATAAAGAACAGATATCCCCTCCCCAGGATTGATGATTTATTTGACCAGTTGCAGGGTGCTAAATGTTTTTCAAAGATAGACTTGCGGTCAGGTTATCACCAGGTGTGGGTAAAGGAAGCAGACATTCCGAAGACTGCATTCAGGACCCGATATGGACATTACGAGTTTAAAGTGATGTCTTTTGGGTGGACCAATGCTCCAGCCGTGTTTATGGACTTAATGAATATAGTGTTTAATCCATTTCTTGACTTGTTCGTGATTGTATTTATTGATGATATTCTGGTCTATTCCCGATCGGAAGAAGAGCATGCAGATCACTTGAGGACAGTACTCAGGATACTCCAGCACCAGAAGTTATATGCTAAGTTCTCTAAGTATGAATTTTGGTTGACTTCTGTAGCGTTTCTGGGGCATATTGTTGGAGCAGACGGTATTTGGGTAGACTCGCAGAAGATTGAGGCAGTGAAGACTTGGCCTAGACCTACGACGCCTACTGAGGTACGTAGTTTTCTGGGGCTGGCAGGGTATTACAGGAGATTTATAGAAAAGTTTGCTTCGATTTCACCGCCTTTAACAAGGCTAACACAGAAAGCAGCTAAAATTCAGTGGACCGATGCTTGTGAACGGAGTTTCCAATTATTGAAAGATAAGTTGACTACAGCTCCAGTTCTAACTCTTCCCGAGGGGCCAGATGGCTATGTTATTTATTGTGATGCTTCCGGTGTTGGGTTGGGTTGCGTGTTGATGCAGCACGGCAGAGTTATAGCCTATGCCTCCCGACAGCTCAGGGAGCACGAAAGAAATTATCCTACACATGACCTGGAGTTGGCGGCGGTGATAAATGCTTTGAAAATATGGAGACATTATCTATATGGCATGCATGTTGATATTTATACAGATCGTAAAAGTCTCCAGTATATCTTTAAGCAGAATGAGCTGAATTTGCGGCAAAGGAGATGGCTAGAGTTGCTAAAAGATTATGATGTTGATATTCTATATCACCCAGGAAAGGCTAACGTTCTGGCAGATGCACTCAGCCGTAAATCTATAGGCAGTGTGGCAGGCGTACAGCCAGGAAGGAAAGAAATAGTCCGTGAGATTCATCAGCTAGCTAGTCTTGGAATTCGTTTGGCTGATTCTGATAATGGTAGAATTTTTGTGCGAGGTGTTGCTGAGTCCTCTATTATAGAAGAGGTGAAGAGACGTCAGTATGATGATCCTATTCTTGTACATTACAGAGATACAACATTTCAGAAGGACGAGACCCCATTCAAGATTTCATCTGATGGAGTACTACGATACAGAGACAGATTATGTGTACCTGAGGTTGCAGGATTACGACAGCAGGTAATGGGGGAAGCACACTATGCTCGTTATTCTGTTCACACAGGCTCGACAAAAATGTATCATGACCTTAGGAGTTTGTATTGGTGGGATGGTATGAAAAAGGACATAGCAGAATTCGTGGCCCAATGTCCGAATTGCCAACAGGTCAAGATAGAGCACCAGAAGCCTGGAGGACTACTGCAGCAGATGGAGATTCCGACCTGGAAATGGGAGGTAATTAATATGGATTTCGTCACAGCTCTACCTCGCACTCCGCGGATATATGACTCTGTCTGGGTTATTGTTGATAGACTGACGAAATCAGCCCACTTTCTTCCAGTCAGGACTACGTATTCAGCTGAAGATTATGCCAGATTGAATCTTAAGGAGATAGTGAGACTTCATGGGGTTCCCACAGCTATTATCTCTAATAGAGGGGCCCATTTTACAGCTAATTTCTGGAGATCCTTCCACGAGGGATTGGGGACACAGGTGAGTCTCAGCACAGCATTTCACCCTCAGACTGACGGACAGGCCGAGCGTACCATTCAGATGCTACAAGAAATGTTATGGGCCTATGTCATTGATTTTAGGGGCAGCTGGGATGATCACTTGCCACTGATCGAGTTTGCCTATAATAATAGCTACCATTCTAGCATTCAGATGGCACCGTACGAAGCTCTATATGGCAGGAAGTGTAGATCCCCTATAGGCTGGTTTGACGTTGGTGAGACTAAGCTAATAGGCCCATATATGGTTCAACAGGCTGTCGATAAGGTGAAGCTTATTCAGGAAAGATTACTGGCAGCCCAGAGTCGGCAGAAGTCATATGCAGATAATCAACGTCGACACTTGGAATTTCAGGTTGGCAATTGGGTGTTCTTGAAGGTGTCACCCATGAAGGGTGTTATGAGATTCGGCAAGAAAGGGAAGTTGAGCCCGAGATACATTGGACCTTATCAGATTATCCGTAAGGTAGGCCAAGTTGCCTACGAGTTAGATCTACCAGCCGATTTAGAAGCAGTACATCCGGTCTTCCATGTGTCAATGCTTCGGAAGTACATAGGCGATCCTTCCAGGGTGTTTCCTGCAGATGATGTCCAGGTAACAGAGGAGCTATCATACGAAGAGCATCCTATAGCCATACTTGATCGACAAATCAGAAGGCTGCGAACTAAAGACGTGTCTTCGGTTAAAGTGTTGTGGCGGAACAATAATAGGGAGGAGATGACTTGGGAGGCTGAAGAGGAGATGAAAAAGAAATATCCTCACTAGTTTTTCACGCCTACAGGTAATCTAAACCCCCTTGCTTGATTGTGTTAATTGTCTGCTCAATCTATAAGATAGCGATAAGGAAAACCCTTCCCAAGACTCTTATAGAACCCGACGGGATAAAATCGACATTCGAGGACGAATGTTCTAAAGGGGGGGAGGATATTATATCCCGTAATTTCATACATTGGGACGTTTTAAACTAAACGCGACAAGTTAAAGACAAGACTATTTTAAGATACGAAGTAGAGACTTTAACTTCCGGTTTCGTTTCAAGTCACAAGTTACCTACAAATTTCGTTTGGTATAGAAGCATTAATGGAAAATTGGGATTAAATTAACCATGGTTAGATTATTAAGTGGGATTGGGAAACAAAAATCAGTCCACTAAACAAGCCAAAGTGGCCGTGTAAGTATAGTGGAATGGTCAAAGAATATTTGACCCAAATATCGAATGGGATACTTGTCCAACCCTTGCAACTCATATATAAGGCAAAATTCTGATTCATTATCAACTAACTAGCTCATTTCAACATTTACAAAGTGTAGAAAATATAGTGATAGAGAGAGAGGCTCTCGGCTACAAGCTGGCCGAGAACACCCTCCTCCATGTTGATAAAAAAAAAATCAGTTTCAAGCAATTCAACTCCCTTATAGGTGCATAATAACGTGTAGCATTCATTGGGGTAGCAAGAACAAGTGTTAAAATTCAAGAAGTGAAAGTGAAGGGCTAGCCGATTGAAGTGTTGAGTTACAAGGTAAGAATTGATCCCTTCTCATGTGTTTTGTGGTGAATTGAATGTTTATGATGTTGCATGTTGGTATTGGACTGTTTTTCTTGAAGTTGAAGTGGGCCGTGTGTTGTAGACTTAAATGGAATCATGCTTAATCTTCTTGTACATGTATTGGGAATGAATTGAATGTGTTGTAGTGTGGATAAATGGATGAAAATCATGAAGTTGTTGTAGTTGTGTTGAAGCCGTGTAGGGGGCTGTTTTAGAGGAATTTATGGACTATTTTGTGTCATATTTTAATTGTTGTTGTTATGGACATTGTGGTGTATTGTATGCATTATGAATATGTGAATTGAGGTGTTAAAGAAATGAATCATGTTGAAGGGGGAAAACAGTCCAAACCGTGGACTGTTTTAATGTTAGGAGTGAATTAGTGTATGTTGAATGTTGATTATTGTTATAAACGTATAGTGAAAGTGAAGTTTAATGATTCAAGTTGAAATTGAAATGGTTTGTGGGCTGTTGTAAGAGTTAATATGATGCTAAAACAGTTCCAATAATCGTATAAGTAATGTTGTAAACGTGTTGTTGTTGTCGTAGTTGAAGTTGGAAAATTGCGAAGCGAAAATGGTGATGTTGTGTGTGCTGTTTGGCCGTGGATAAGGGCCTGTTTTAAATGATGTACGGACTGTCCAATGTTCCCTTAAGTCATATTTAAACAAATTCGGATTGATACATGAAAGAATGACTAACAATATTAGCTTGTAGTACTAGTTGGTTTGAACGCGAACGAAACGTCGTCTAAATGTTGGAAAGGGATTGTTAACGTTAAAATACATATTGAATTCCCTCGTAGACTAATTGTAGCTCTTGATATCTTGATATAGGATAAGTACTATTGGGCAGCAAGTACAAGTTATAATACGACTAAACGCTAAAGGTATGTAAAGCCTATTCCTTCTTTCTTTTGGCATGTCCTAGACGTAAGTAAGAAATTGTCACGACCCGACTCGGGGCCACGACGAGCACCCGGTGCTTACCCACCCGAGCACCCTCTTAGCTTACTCTTATACGTACATCTAGGTGAGCCACATAATTATACATGCATTTCCATTGATTCGTCAACTAGTCCCATATGGACAACCGCACATTTATATCATCATAGGCATTTATGCTACATCAATATACCTGGGCCAACGTGACCGACAAAATGATATACAAAACATAGGCCGACAAGGCCAAACACATCTACCCACACACACACACGTCTACGAGCCTCTAAGAGTATAACATAACACATTAGCGGGACAGGACCCCGCTATGCCCATAATTATATACACAAAAGAATGAGTACCCAAAAGATATGGCTCCGAAGGAAATGGAGCTCTCTATGAAATCTCCGAATAGGAAGCTAAGGATCAAATCTGTCTTCCTGCGCACCTGCGGGCATGACGCAGCATCCACAAATAAAAGGACGTCAGTACGACGAATGTACTGAGTATGTAAAGCATGATCAACATCAATATAGAAGCATAATAGATATCATATGAAGATAGCATAGGAGGGGAGACAGTAATATCATCATCATGTCGCTTACTTGCATACATCGTCTTTCGTATCCCATAGTAATACTCGTACCATACCTGTGCTCATATTCGTATACATGTCCTTATCCGTATTCCTATACATAGTCTTTTCACATTCATATTCATATTATATACATAGTAATTTCATATACATAGCATTTACATAGCATACCCGACCTCATGGGATCGGTGTCTTATACATACTTGGCCAATCAAGGCTCAAGGTCATACATACCTGGCCCTACCAAGGCATCAGGGCTATCCGTACCCTCTGCAGAGGTGTGCGCGCGTTTCGTAATCGTATACATACTTTATACATATTCATATACATATAGTCTTACCCGGCATCATAAGCTCGGGGTCTTATTATAGCCCTTCATAGGCACACATACACATATATCGTAGCTCGTAAGCATCTCTAGTCTCATTTTACTCTCATCATCATTTCTATCCTCATCATTATCGTTACATTTACATTATAGACTTACTCGTCACACGAGGAACGTAGTATAAGCATAGTACATATCAAGGGTCGTGAGCTTATGAGCTCGGAATGTCAACCATGTGAAGACAACATACTCATATAGAGGAATTTAGGAATTTGGCCAAGAACCATGCCTTATGAAAGAAGGGTTAGCCTTACATACCTTTCCGTCGAACTATTCTATGCTTGCACGTTCCCTTCCAATGCTAGCATTTATACCTTCATTAATATCATAACAATGGCCATTTGTCATTCACATTATCCACATTATCTAGAATTCCTCAATTTTCCTCTAATTCACCCACATTCATGATTATAACACCCATCTTCGTCCATTCGTCTAGAGTGTTTAGTTCATGATCTTAATACCATTTATAACACATTCATATCACAACACAACAACATTCATAACTCAATTCAAACTATTTCTCAAAATGTCACTATTTATCATTCATGACCTAGTTGACCACATTTTCTACAATCCATGTATTTTAATTCTCCAATACATCAAACATCTTGTAAAAATCATGAATCTTACCTTAGAAGTTGTAGAAACAAGCTTTGGTTGATAATACTCTTCTTTGAGCAAAACCCTAGTTTTTCTCCATTTGGATTTCTTGACTTGGATGATCCTTGATGATTCCCTTATCCTTGATTTACTTGTCTTAATGTTATGGATGACTTATAATCCTTGAAAACTTATAAAATAAATGTAGAGGGAAGTTATAGAGAGAAGTGGTGTAATGTTGTAAATGAAATAAGACAAGTCTTGATCCTCATATTTAATGAATTGAAAAATCTGTGTTGGGTGAACAGTGGTCGTCCATGGAGGTTTACGGTCCGTATTTCAGTTTACGGACCGTCCCTCGTGGTCGTTTTTAAGCTTAAGCAGAACCAGAAACTTTGGCCTGCATGCATGGTGATTTACGACCATGGTTTACGGGTCGTAAATCACTTTACGGTCCGTCCACCAGGTCGTATTATACCTCTTCCTCAGCTGGCAGAAAGTTGAAGTTTGGTATGCCAGTTTACGACCTGGCAGTTTACGGACCGTCTACCAGTTTACGGTCCGTAGTTTCACTTTACGACCACTGGCAGAAAGCTGAAGCTTTTGCATGGCAGTTTACGACTGCCAGTTTACGGACCGTATTGCACTTTACGGTCTGTATTTTGTAATATACGACCACTGGGCAGTTTTGCCAACTTTCAATTTTTCTCATTTCTCGACTTTTCATTCTAATCATCCACATCCCTTTACATACATCTCCCATGAAACATTATACACTCGTACTCCTCGCACCCCTCATTAGTTCATTTACTTGCGTACCAACGGGAAATTTTTCTGAGGTGTAACATTCTACCCCCCTTAGGAACATTCGTCCTCGAATGTTAAAGGCTTGGGGAATTCTATAAAAATTTCGCCAGAGTTTCCTCTGTAATGTGGCACTACCACCCTGTCACAGCAACCCACAATAACAATGCCTCACAGGGCAATAATACAACAGCACTAGAAATTTGGCCACACACGACCTGAATGTATAAAAGGAAAACATGCATACCTTATGATTTTGACGTCTCATCTTGGACTTCTTCCAAGGGCTGAAATAAATGTGGGTATTTGGATCACGTATTCTCTTCTGCTTCCCATGTCATTTCCTCTCGATTGTTATTTCTCCACAGAACTTTAATTGAGGCCACTTCTTTGTTTCTAAGCCTCCGTACTTGCCTATCTAATATGGCAATGGGTATTTCATCATAAGTTAACTTTTCTGTCACTTGAATATCATTCACTGGGACGATCCTCGTAGGATCTCCAACACACTTCTGAAGGATTGAGACATGAAATACTAGATGGACTGACTCCAAATCTGGAGGTAGATCTAGTTCATAGGCCACTTTGCCTATTTTGCGCACAATTTCGTATGGCCCAATATACCGAGGACTGAGCTTCCCCTTTTTGCCAAATATCATCACGCCCTTCATTGGCGACACTTTCAAGAATACCAAATCTTTCACTTCGAACTCTAAGTCTCTTCGACGATTATCCGCATAGGACTTCTGACGACTTTGAGCCGCTAGCAACCGATCTTGTATGAGCTTAACTTTCTCTATTACTTGCTGGACCAAGTCTGGCCCTATCAACTTAGCTTCTCCAGTTTCAAACCACCCAATTGGGGATCTACACTTTCGCCCATATAGAGCTTCATACGGTGCCATTTGAATGCTAGAATGGTAACTGTTATTGTAAGCAAACTCGATGAGTGGCAAATGGTCATCCCAATTTCCTCCAAAATCTATCATACATGCCCGTAACATATCTTTAAGAGTCTGAATAGGACGTTCAGCTTGCCCATCGGTCTGTGGGTGAAACGCCGTGCTTAGGCTCACTTGGGTCCCTAAACCTTCTTGGAAAGACCCCCAAAACTTGGTTGTAAACTGAGTCCCTCTATCGGAGATGATAGATACCGGAACGCCATGGAGTCTCACTATCTCTTTAAGATAAAGCTTGGCATAATCTTCTACCATATAGGTCGTTCTGACTGGTAAGAAATGCGCTGAATTTGTGAGCCTATCCACGATCACCCATATAGAATCATATTTACGTCGAGAACGGGGTAACCCTGTAATGAAATCCATATTAATCACTTCCCACTTCCAAGTTGGGATTTCTATAGCTTGCAATAAGCCACCCGACTTTTGGTGTTCTATCTTCACTTGTTGGCTATTAGGACACTGAGCTACGAATTCCGCTACGTCTTTCTTCATCCCATTCCACCAATATATAGTCTTAAGATCACGATACATTTTCGTCGCTCCAGGGTGAACGGAGTAACGGGAACAATGAGCTTCTCTCAAAATCTGATGGCGTAGACCTGCCACATCGGGAACACATAACCTGCCTCAACATCGGAGAACTCCGTCTTCCGAAATGTCAAATGATGACTCCTCCTTCTGAGGGAGTGTATCTCTATACTGCATTAGCATGAGATCCTCATATTGTCGCTCTTCTACTTCCGCTACTAACGATGAAACTACTGAATTCTGAATAATAGCTCCACTGCTACCGGAGTCCACCACTCGGACTCCTAGGCTAGCTAACTGCTGAAGATCACGGGCCATCTCTTTCTTTTCTGGTCGTACATCACTTAGACTTCCCATCGACCTACGACTAAGAGCATCAGCCACAACATTTGCCTTTCCGGGGTGGTACAGGATTTCGACGTCATAGTCTTTTAGCAACTCTAGCCATCGTCGTTGTCGCAAATTCAACTCTTTCTGCTTGAAGATGTACTGGAGACTCTTATGATATGTTTTAATATCCACGTGGACACCATATAAGTAATGTCTCCATATCTTTAAATCATGGACCACCGCTGCCAATTCTAAGTCATGGGTAGGATAATTCTGCTCATGTTTCCCTAATTGTCTAGAAGCATACGCAATCACCTTACCATTTTGCATCAATACACAGCCTAGCCTGACGCCTGAAGCATCACAATAAATAACATATCCTTCCAATCCTTCTGGAAGTGTCAAGACTGGGGCTGAAGTCAGTTGGTCTTTCAACTCTTGGAAACTACGCTCGCAAGCATCTTTCCATTGAAAATTAGCTGACTTCTGAGTCAACTTGGTGAGCGGTGCAGAAATAGAAGAGAAATCCTCAACAAATCTTCTGTAATAACCTGCTAAACCCAAAAAGCTACGAACCTCCGTAGGGGTCGTGGGCCTTGGCCAAGTCTTCACTGCCTCAATCTTTTGGCTATCCACTCGAATACCGTCAGCTGCAACAATGTGGCCCAGAAATGCCACTGAGTTCAACAAAAACTCGCATTTGGAAAACTTCGCGAATAGCTCTCGAGCTCGAAGAACTCCAAGGACAATTCGCAAATGATCCACATGTTCTGCCTTGGATCTAGAATACACTAGGATGTCATCGATGAATACAATCACGAATCGATCCAGAAAAGGCCTGAATACATTGTTCATTAAGTCCATAAACACTGCCGGTGCATTAGTTAGCCCAAACGACATTAATCGGAACTCGAAATGGCCATATCTTGTTCTGAAAGCTGTCTTAGGGATATCTTTCTCCCTAACTCTTACTTGGTGATACCCGGACCTTAAATCAATCTTTGAAAACCATTTGGCACCTTGCAATTGATCAAATAAATCATCAATCCTCGGGAGGGGATACTTGTTCTTAATTGTCACTTTATTCAATTGCCGATAATCAATGCACATTCTCAAGGAGCCATCCTTCTTCCGGACGAAAAATACGGGTGCTCCCCACGGGGATGAACTAGGCCGAATGAAGCCTTTTTCAAGCAAGTCTTTCAATTGCTCCTTCAACTCTGTCAACTCTGCGGGTGCCATCCTATAGGGAGGAATAGATATGGGATTAGTGTCTGGCAACACATCAATCGCAAAATCTATCTCTCACTCGGGAGGAAGGCCTGGAAGCTCTTCCGGGAACACATCCGGAAATTCGTTCACTACCGGAACTGACTGAAGGGTCGGCGACTCAGCTTCTACATCTTGAACTCGCACTATGTGATAAATACACCCTTTTGTGATCATCTTCCTTGCCTTTAGATAGGAAATAAACCTACCTTTTGGTGATGCCGCATTCCCTTTCCATTCTAAGACTGGTTCTCCCGGAAACTGGAAACAAACCGTCTTCATTCGGCAATCAACATTGGCGTAACAAGAAGCCAACCAATCCATGCCCATAATAACGCCAAAATCTACCATTTCTAGCTCATGCAAATCAATCATGGTACGACGATCACAAATCACAATCACACAATTCCTATATACTCGGCTAGCTATTACTGAGTCACCGACGGGTGTAGACACCTCAATAGGTTTGATAGACTCCGGCTCAATTATAAATCGACCCGCAATATATGGAGTAACATATGATAATGTGGAGCCCGGATCAATCAAAGCATATACATCATGAGAGAATACCGATAATATACCTGTGACCACATCAGGAGAAGACTCAAGATCTTGGCGTCCAGCCAAAGCATAAATACGGTGCTGAGGACCGCTAGTACTGGGAGCTCTGCCTCTACCTCTACCATGGCCGACTGGCACATGTGAGCCAAGCCCCGAAGGGCGTACAGATGCCGAAGATCCGGCTACCGACCTTGATGGCTGGGTCCTACCTCTACCATGTACTGAGGGGCAATCACGCATAATATGGCCTGGCCGACCCCAATGCAACTTTCCACACTGAGAACATCGTGGTACGGGTGGCCTTGGCAGGCCTGAATCACCTCTAAACTGAGGCCCCGAATAACCCTGACTCGGCTCGGAACGAGTAGATCTGTCAAATCTCTGCCCCATGAACTGTGGAGGTGTACTGGTCATAGAATAGCCTGAATAGCTGGGAAACTGCTGTCTGTGTCCGCCCCTGGACTCTCTCCTCGAACCCGAAGGTCTGGCCCTCTTGTTATGGCCCCTATCCTGCTCACGTTCATTTCTCCGCTACTGTAGGTGTTCCTCTAATTCCTGAGCATGTGCCTGAATGCGTGCAATATCCATGCCATCCTGAAGGGACACAGTCAAACATTTATCCATCAAGTGTGGCCCTAGGCCTTTCACAAACAGGTGCACCCGATCGCCCATATCCGCTACCATGGCCGAAGCATACCTAGCCAAGGAATTGAAGTGGTGACTATACTCTGTATCACTCATGCTACCTTGCCTCAGATTCAAGAATTTATTGGCCCTAGCTCGCCGAACTTCTGGAGGCATGTAGTGACGGAGAAAAGCATCGACAAACTCTTGCCATACCGGCGGAGGTGCATTGGCTCCCCGCGAAGCCATCCAAACCGTATACCACTGGATTGAGACATCCCTCAATCTGTATGACTCTAGCTCCACCGATTCAGTGTCTGAAGCATGTATCAACCAGAGCGTCCTTAGCATACCATCAATAAAATCAGGGGGATCCTCCTCCAATTTCGACCCAAAGAATTCCGGGGGTTTCAAAGCAATGAAGTCACGGGCCCTTGCACTAACTGTCCTGTCATTTTGCCCTGCGCTTGGCCTCTGAGTCTGGGCCGCAACCAACTGAGTCAACAAATTAATGGCCTCTCTCACATCTTGGCCTGAAGCATTCGGTGAAGGAGCTGGAGCTGGGGCTGAGGCTCCCACGTGCTCCTCAGTAATTGGCACTGTCTGGGAGGACTGAGATTGAGATGCACACTGGGACTCATCTTCCTCTACTACCGGTGGCGGTGCTCTTTCAGCCCGATTTTCTGCCACCGTCTTGCCCTTTTGGGCTGCTGTAGCCTTTTTCTTTTTAGGCATCTCTGAAATACACAACACACGATTTAAGAACAAGAATTTCTTACATCATAGCTCTATCGAACAATTCTTATGAAGAAAGAAGGTCATATATTCCTAAGATGTCCGCAGCTTCTCGTTTATAAGTATGGCGCGCAACACACCCATAACCAAGACTCTACTAGACACGGCTCGTAGACACATCCTAGGACTGAACTGCTCTGATACCACTTTTGTCGCGACCCGACTCGGGGCCGCGACGAGCACCCGGTGCTAACCCACCCGAGCACCCTCTTAGCTTACTCTTATACTTACATCTAGGTGAGCCATATAATTATACATGCATTTCCATTGATTCGTCAACTAGTCCCATATGGACAACCGCACATTTATATCATCAAAGGCATTTATGCTACATCAATATACCTGGGCCAACGTGGCCGACAAAATGATATACAAAACATAGGCCAACAAGGCCAAACACATCTACCCCCACACACACACGTCTACGAGCCTCTAAGAGTATAACATATCACATTAGCGGGACAGGACCCCGTTATGCCCATAATTATATACACAAAAGAATGAGTACCCAAAAGATATGGCTCCGAAAGAAATGGAGCTCTCTATGAAATCTCCGAATAGGCAGCTAAGGATCAAATCTGTCTCCCTGCGCACCTGCGGGCATGACGCAGCGTCCACAAACAAAAGGACGTCAGTACGAAGAATGTACTGAGTATGTAAAGCATGATCAACATCAATATAGAAGCATAATAGATATCATATGAAGATAGCATAGGAGGGGAGACAGTAATATCATCATCATGTGGCTTACTTGCATACATCGTCGTTCGTATCCCATAGTAATACTCGTACCATACCTGTGCTCATATTCGTATACATGCCCTTATCCGTATTCCTATACATAGTCTTTTCACATTCATATTCATATTATATACATAGTCATTTCATATACATAGCAATTACATAGCATACCCGACCTCATGTGATCGGTTTCTTATACATACTTGGCCAACCAAGGCTCAAGGTCATACATACCTGGCCCTACCAAGGCATCAGGGCTATCCGTACCCTCTGCAGAGGTGTGCGCGCGTTTCGTAATCGTATACATACTTTATACATAGTCATATACATATAGTCTTACCTGGCATCATAAGCTCGGGGTCTTATTATAGCCCTTCATAGGCACACATACACATATATCGTAGCTCGTAAGCATCTCTAGTCTCATTTTACTCTCATCATCATTTCTATCCTCATCATTATCGTTACATTTACATTATAGACTTACTCGTCACACGAGGAACGTAGTATAAGCATAGTACATATCAAGGGTCGTGAGCTTATGAGCTCGGAATGTCAACCATGTGAAGACAACATACTCATATAGAGGAATTTAGGAATTTGGCCAAGAACCATGCCTTATGAAAGAAGGGTTAGCCTTACACACCTTTCCGTCAAACTATTCTATGCTTGCACGTTCCCTTCCAATGCTAGCGTTTATACCTTCATTAATATCATAACAATGGCCATTAGTCATTCACATTATCCACATTATCTAGAATTCCTCAATTTGCCTCTAATTCACCCACATTCATGATTATAACACCCATCTTCGTCCATTCGTCTAGAGTGTTTAGTTTATGATCTTAATACCATTTATAACACATTCATATCACAACACAACAACATTCATAACTCAATTCAAACTATCTCTCAAAATGTCACTATTTATCATTCATGACCTAGTTGACCACATTTTCTACAATCCATGTATTTTAATTCTCCAATACCTCAAACATCTTGTAAAAATCATGAATCTTACCTTAGAAGTTGTAGGAACAAGTTTTGGTTGATAATACTCTTCTTTGAGAAAAACCCTAGTTTTTCTCCATTTGGATTTCTTGACTTGGATGATCCTTGATGATTCCCTTATCCTTGATTTACTTGTCTTAATGTTATGGATGACTTCTAATCCTTGAAAACTTATAAAATAAATGTAGAGGGAAGTTCTGGAGAGAAGTGGTGTAATGTTGTAAATGAAATAAGACAAGTCTTGATCCTCATATTTAATGAATTGAAAAATCTGTGTTGGGTGAACAGTGGTCGTCCATGGAGGTTTACGGTCCGTATTTCAGTTTACGGACCGTCCCTCGTGGTCATTTTTAAGCTTAAGCAGAACCAGAAACTTTGGCCTGCATGCATGGTGATTTACGACCATGGTTTACGGGCCGTAAATCACTTTACGGTCCGTCCACCAGGTCGTATTATACCTCTTCCTCAGCTGGCAGAAAGTTGAAGTTTGGTATGCCAGTTTATGACCTGGCAGTTTACGGACCGTCTACCAGTTTACGGTCTGTATTTGCACTTTACGACCACTGGCAGAAAGCTGAAGCTTTTGCATGGCAGTTTACGGACCGTATTGCACTTTACGGTCCGTATTTTGCAATATACGACCACTGGGCAGTTTTGCCAACTTTCAATTTTTCTCATTTCTTGACTTTTCATTCTAATCATCCACATCCCTTTACATACATCTCCCATGAAACATTATACACTCGCACTACTCGCACACCTCATTAGTTCATTTACTTGCGTACCAACGGGAAATTTTTCCGAGGTGTAACAGAAATGATATGAACCTTGGGGTAAATTCTACTCTCTAGTTCCAAGCATGACTTATGATTCTATCCATTCCGTAATGTTATGGTCACGAGCCTACTATATGATTGACTAATGAATGATGTATAGAAGTTCCTACTCTTAAAGAAATGCATAATTAGAGGCATACTTGACTATCAAAAGTTACACCATGTCAAATTGATACATGTACATGAAATCTGAAACGTTCCTTGCTATAACTTATAATGAGATTTAAAAAGAACTGAATATGATTATTATCCTGACACTTTAGAGCTGGTTAGTTACTTATCTATTGAGTCTCAAAAGATGATTTGCATGTATGTGGTTGCTTATTATTCTGCTCGTGCTTACCGCTATATCCTTCACTGAGTCCCGGGCTAGGACACGTTTTCGTGCACATATTTACTATATTACTCACCGAGCCCCTCACTAGAGGGCCGGGACACGTTATATATATATGATGATATGATGATATGATGACACGATGATATAGGTATGGCGGCCAGGAGGGCATATATTCCTTATTACTGAGTCCCTCACTAGAGGGCCGGGACACGTATATGTTTATATTATGATGCTATGATTATAATTACCGAGTCCCTCACTAAAGGCCCGAGACACATTATATATGTTATATACAGAATGATTATTCAGCCTTGGTTACAAAACTCTATATTGATATTCATATGAGAACGATACAGATGAAATATGTTCAAAGGCAAGTTTTATGAAATTCTGTTTGTTGCATTGGGTCCTACACACCTTGTCTCAGTATGAGTCTATTACAATATTTCATGCTTTACATGCTCAGTACATATTCCGTACTGACCCCCTTTTCTTCGGGGGCTGCGTTCATGCCCGTAGGTACAGACGCTCGTTTCGGAGATCCGCCAGCCTAGGATATCTATTCAGCTACTTTGGAGTGCTCCTTTGTTCCGGGGCCTAGCTTGTGGTATAACTCCCTTTTATTGTATATATATGTGTTTATTCGGGGTACGGCGGGGCCCTGTCCCGTCATATGATACTGTCATTACTCTTAGAGGTCTGTGGACACATGTGTAGGTCTGTATATAGTTGCTGTTTCGTTGTGTGGATATGACTTATGTTTGGGGCGTACCCATTCGTAGTGGCAGCCTTGTCGGCTTGCGTGTATATACATATGTTTGGGATGTTGTGTGTAGTGGCGGCCTTGTCGGCCTGCGTAGCTACATATATAATTGTTGTGGGAGCTGTGTATAGTGATAGCCTTACCGGCTTATGTGCGATATAAACTGTGAAAGTTGTAACACCTCAGGAGACAGGTGGCTTTGATATTTATATATGTGATAGCTTTAAAAATAACGTCTTGCCTTTGTATACGAATTGGACCTCGATATGCTAGTTGTGGATGATTATAGTTAACAAGTGATATAAGTGTCCAACTCGGGCACTAGTCACGGCCTACGGGGTTGGGTCGTGACACCCAATCACCAACCTGGAACTCCAAAGGTCGACGTCGTTTATCAGCATATGACTTCTGTCGACTCTGGGCTGCTAATAACCGCTCTCGAATGAGTTTCACCTTGTCAACCGCCTGCTGGACCATATCTGGGCCGATTAATTCAGTTTCGCCAACATCGAACCAGCCGATTGGTGACCTGCATTTTCTGCCATACAAAGCCTCGTACGGTGCCATCTGGATACTGGAATGGTAGCTGTTGTTATAAGCAAACTCAATCAGCGGCAGGTGATCATCCCAGCTACCTCTGAAATCGATAACACAGGCCCGCAACATGTCTTCAAACGTCTGTATAGTGCGCTCGGCCTGCCCGTCGCTCTGAGGATGAAATGTTGTGCTCAGACTCACCTGAGTTCCCAATCCCTCCTGAAATTATCTCTAGAAATTCGTTGTAAACTGGGCACCTCTGTCAGTGATAATAGATATAGGAACTCCGTGAAGTCTTACTATTTCTTTAATATATAGTCTGGCATAATCCTCAGTTGAATAAGTAGTTCTGACTGGATGAAAATGGGCTGATTTTGTCAGCCTATCAACAATAACCCATATGGAGTCATACTTCCGTGGAGTGCGAGGCAAACCTGTAATGAAGTCCATATTAATTATCGCCCACTTCCAGGTCTGAATTTCCATTTCTTGTAACAGTCCACCCGACTTTTGATGTTCAATCTTAACCTGCTGACAATTTGGGCACTGGGTAACGAACTCAGCGATGTCCCGTTTCATGCCATCCCACCAATACAGACATCTGAGGTCATGATACATTTTCGTTGATCCCGGATGAACAGAATAACGGGCATAGTGTGCTTCGCTCATAACCTGCTGTCGTAGCCCTGCAACATTAGGTACACACAATCTGCCTCGATATAGCATTATTCCGTCTGGTGTAAACTTGAATGGAGTCTTCTCCTTTTCATGGGATGTGTCTCTGTACTGTACTAAAATAGGATCTTCATATTGGTGCCGCTTTATGTCTTCCCTAATAGATGATTCAGAAACCCCTCGGACAGAAATCCTCGTACCTCCAGAATCGGCCAGACGAACTCCAAGATTTTCCAGCTGATGAATATCACGTACTATCTCTTTCCTCTCTGGTTGCAAATCTGCCAAAATACCCATAGACTTGCGACTGAGTGCATCTGCTATAACATTAGCCTTGCCCGGATGATACAGAATATCAATATCATAGTCTTTCAGCAGCTCCAGCCACCTCCTCTGCCGCAAATTCAGCTCCTTCTGCTTAAAGATATACTGGAGACTCTTGTGATCTGTATATATATCAACATGGACGCCGTATAGATAGTGTCTCCATATTTTCAAAGCATGGATTACCGCTGCTAGCTCCAAATCATGGGTAGGATAATTTCTTTCATGCTTTTTGAGCTGCCAGGAAGCGTAGGCTATAACTCTGCCGTGCTACATTAATACACAGCCTAACCCAACGCCGGAAGCCTCACAATAAATAACATACCCATCTGGTCCCTCTGGAAGAGTCAGAACTGGGGCTGTAGTCAACTTCTCCTTCAGCAACTGGAAGCTTCGCTCGCAAACATCAGTCCACTGGAACTTGGCTCCCTTCTGAGTTAGCCTCGTTAAAGGCGCTGAAATCGAAGCAAACTTTTTCACAAATCTTCTGTAATAGCCCGCTAATCCCAGAAAATTGCGTACCTCAGTGGGCATCGTATGTCTAGGCCAATTCTTTACGGCCTCAATCTTCTGTGTGTCCACCCGGATGCCATCAGCTGCAATAATATGTCCCAAGAATGCCACTGAAACCAGCCAGAATTCACACTTGGAGAATTTTGCAGATAGCTTCTGATGCCGAAGTACCCCAAGTACCGCTCTCAGATGATCTGTGTGTTCCTCCTCTGACCGTGAGTAAACCAGAATATCATCAATAAATACAATCACGAACATATCCAGGAACGGTCTGAATACCCGATTCATCAGATCCATGAATACCGCTGGAGCATTAGTTAGCCCAAAAGACATCACTTTGAATTAATAATGCCCATATCGAGTTTGGAATGCTGTCTTAGGAATATCAACCTCTCGTACCCGCTCCTGGTGGTAACCGGGCCGCAGATCTATCTTCGAAAAACACATAGCGCCCTGCAACTGATCAAACAAATCATCAATTCTGGGGAGGGGGTATTTATTCTTTATGGTTACCTTATTTAGCTGCCGAAAATCAATACACATACGCAGCGACCCGTCTTTCTTTCTTACAAATAATACCGGGGCTCCCCAAGGCGAGGTGTTGGGTCTGATGAAGCCTTTTTCTAATAAATCCTTCAGCTGCTCTTTCAATTCTTTTAATTCTGCTGGTGTCATTCTGTACGGGGGAATAGATATAGGCTGAGTATCTGGCAACATATCAATAGTGAACTATATCTCTCGCTCCGGAGGAAGACCTGGAAGTTCATCTGGGAATACATCTGGAAATTCATTGACCACTGGTACTGACTGAAGAGTCGGTGCTTCTGCTTTCAAGTCATGTACCCGAACCAGATGATAAATATACCCTTTTCTGATCATCTTCCTCGCCTTAAGGTATGAAATAAACTTACCTTTCGGCGATGCTGTATTACCTGCCCACTCTATAACTGGTTGCCCGGGAAATTGGAAGCGAACCACCTTTTTCTGGCAATCAACGTTAGCATAACAGGAAGCTAGCCAATCCATGCCTATAATAACATCAAATTCAATCATATCTAACTCCACCAGATCTGCCTTAGTATCTCGGCCACATATAATTACAGAATAATCTTTATATACCTGTCTCGCTATAATAAAGTCCCCAATCGGTGTAGCTACTTCAAATGGCTCTATAGGTTCAAGCGTTATACCAATTTTACTAGCGACGAGAGGAGAAATATATGACAAGGTAGAATCTGGATCAATCAATGCATATACAGACCGAGAGAAGACCAATAATGTACCTGTAACCACATTTGGCGATGCCTCCTGATCCTGGCGGCTGGCCAAAGCATAAATGCGGTTCGAAGGACCGCTAGTACTGGAAACTCCACCACGGCCTCAGCCGCGACCTGCTAGTGCTGGTGTACCCTGCCCCGTAGGGCGCATAGCCACCGAAGAAGATGATGACCCCGCGGCTGATCCGGTAGGCTGCGCTGTACCTCCCAAATTACCCTTATACGTGCACTCTCTCACACTATGGCCCTGGCGGCCACAAGAAAAACAAGCACCTGTAGCACGGTAGCACTCTCCAGGGTGGTACCTCCCACAATGAGAACACTGAGGCCTGGGTGGCCTCGTCTGACCGGAACTCCTGTCTACCCGCGAACCTGAAGCCCTGGAGCTCTGGCCTGCTCCTGAATACCCTAGGCTATCAAATCTCCTGCCCGAGAACTGTGGAGGTGTGCTCTGTGCCGGCTGGGAAGAATGTCTGCTAGACTGGTGCTGCTGCTGAGGCTGCCTACTGCGAAACTCCCCAGAATACCCAGCTGATCTAGCCCTCTTGGGCTGCCTCCGGTCCTGACCCCTGTCGGGCTGATGCCCCTTATGTCGGTCCTCCATACCCTGGGCGTGCGCCTGTATACGGGCAATATCCATCCCGGGCTGAGCGGCCATCACCAGACAACTATCGACCAAATAACGATCCAGCCCCATAATATACCGGTACATCCTGTCAGTCATAGTAGCTACCATGGCAGGTGCATATCTGGCCAATGAGTCAAACTCCAGACTATAATCTCGGACGCTGCGGCCCCTCTGTCTCAGCAATAAAAATCTGTCGCCCTAGCCCGCCGTAGCTCCGGAGGCAGAAAGTGGCCAAGAAAAGCCTCAGTAAACTCGTCCCATACTGCTAGGGGAGCGTCGTCGCCTCTGGATAACTCCCAGGACTCATACCAATTAGCTGCTATATCGTGCAACTGATATGAAGCCAACTCAACTAACTCGGTCGCAAAAGCCTTAATCAACTGTAACGTACACTGCATCTGCCTGATAAACTCCTGGGGGTCCTCTTCGAGCTTTGTCCCGAAGAACTGTGGAGGATTACAAGTCAGGAACTCACGGGCCCTCGAACTATCATGTCTGTCTGCACGATCACCCCCAAGTTCATGCCAATGAACCTGCCCTGCTATCAACCTGGTCAACAACTGGACTGCATCCCTCATGGCTCCATCCTCCGCCCCTGGCTGTGGAGCTGGAGGCTCGGGCACTGGAACTCCGGGAGCTGGCGGTGGAGCCGCCCCCTGATCTGCAGCTGTTGTTGCTCCAATCCCCTCTGGTGGTGGTGGTGTAGAGGAGCCCTCTGACTGGGGCATAATCTCGGCACGGGCCCTAGTAATCCTCTGGGCCTGGCTAGTCTCCCCTGCTGCTACTGACTTGGCCTTCTGGGCCGCTGTCGCCTTTTTCGGAGGCATGGCTGAAAACATGACAATTTATTAGGGAGAAGTCATCCTGATAATACAGCTCTATCGCACGATCTATGATAAGAAAGAAGGGTAGCATCCTAAATGTCCTGTAGCCTCCTGTTTATAGATGTGGTGCACAACACACCGATAAACAGGACTCTACTAGACACGGTCTGTAGACACTCCGAGGACGAACCGCTCTGATACCACTTTTGTCACGACCCAACCCCGTGGGCCACGACTAGTGTCCGTGCTGGACACCCGTACGTACCCAATAACCCAAACTAGCATATAAACAGAATATACAGATATAGAAGGCAATTGGCGTTACTAATTACCACAGATAAACAGATATAACGCGGGGAAGCCGATAAGGCTATTGCAGAACATATCAACCCAAAACATATACACAACCCACAAGTATGTCTACAGACCTCTACGGAACAATAACAGAATCATAAGACGGGACAAGGCCCCGTCATACCCCTGAATAACATATATATGTACCATAGAAAAAGTTTGTACCAAAATGTATGCTCCGGACGAGAGAGCACTCCAAGACAGCAGAATAAAATCCTAAGCGGGCGGATCAGCAAATCGGTCGTCTGTACCTGCGCGGCATGAAACGCAGCCCCCGAAGAAAGGGGGTCAGTACGGAATATGTACTGAATATGTAAAGCCTGGAGTACAGTAATAAAATCATAATTGGAACAGAACGTACAGAAAATGACTGTAATGTCCAGAATATCAAATGCATATTTACAAAACATAAATAGTGTATGCAAAATCATATGCCATATCCTACCCCCGTCAAGGGACTCAGTGAACAGAACGTGGTCGCCACCCCGACACTGGCGCCACAACACATTATACTCCAGAGTAGGGAATAACTCTGTAACATATCATATCATATCAGATGGCCATATCGTATCATATCAGAATAGGCGTACATGGCACATCATACTCCACAACCCATGTGCATGTATACCTGCCCCCTCACATCGAGGCACGGCGAACAATGCAGTGGAATACGCTTGATAACATATCCTGGCCCGGGTTCAGTGAAGGAAACATTGAGGCATCCACGAGTGGAGTAGTGAGAAACTAAATGCAGTATAAAACATAATACATTTACAAGGACCTGATGGAATATCTCGATAAAAAACCTTAATAATGAAATCGCACGATAATCACAGTGCATGTATTTCGGATACCACAATAGGTTACGTAAAAATACATTTTTCTGGAATCGTTTCCATGTTCCAAAATAGTTTATAAGACTCAATGGAATATTTAAAACAATTGTCGTTTAGTAGTTAGAAGGGTAATTAAACTGTTCCCTTTTGAAATCGCTCAAAAATAAGTCAATACACAATAGGAGAGGAATCGGGAATAGTGGGCCCACCTCGGGTCAATTGAGGTGGTGGGCTCAAATTATGTACATTAAGCCTATGGAGTCATCTATGAAGGTGTTAGGGCAATCTCATATCCTCTTAGGTAATTTATAGGCGCTTACACCATTATTTCAACAAAGCATAGAACATATGATTCAATTCTATTGAATGAAAAAGGGTTAAATTCAAACTTGGATTTCTAGGAATAGAATCGTCTCCGAGGCTCGTATCTAAACCTATTAGGTCTAAGACATGCCAAGAGAAGGAAAGGTAAAGATTTACATACCTTATACACTCCTTACGCCTCTCCAAACTCAATTCCCGTTTCCTCCAAAATCTACAATTGGTCATAATTACCAAATATCAATTACAAGCCTTTAGGAATTCAATCTTAACTCATACTTGTCTACAGAAATTTGGGCAGCATCTCCCCTATACATACAGCATCCCCGAGAATTTAACTCGGCCAAAATGTCAACAACAACAACCACAACAACACCAACAACCTCAACAATCGAATTTAAAACGCATTCTAGCATGAATAGTATTTCTTTCTAAATAGTGCGACAACTCCTAATCTAACTTCGCAGTTCCAATCCAATATCAATGTTTTCATAGTCATTTACTAATCAAGATCATTCCAATAAAATTCGGAAGCATTTCATATCTGTTACACTCCATAATAATCCGTGTTACTTGAAGTAAAACAAGAAAAAAAATGAGTTATGAAGGTTCAAGAAAAGTTAATCAAGTTAGTAAGAATATCGTTATATATATGGTTGCCTTAAGTATACCGAGGTGACATGGTAACCTAAAGGATTTGAAATCGCGTTATGAGTATGTATATGAGGTAATGTGAGTTCTCTAACTATGTTTAAGGTTATTGTGATTCTCTGGACCTTTCGAGACGTGTATATGGATGTTTGTTGATGTATATAAGTGTGTATATGTATGTATAAGATGTTACATGAGGTTGGAAGAGGATTAGAAGTTAAACGAAATGAATCGGAACAACTTCAGTAAACCTTCGGACCCGATTTTAGCCTATATTGTAGGAGGCATATCTCCTAGTATATGAGGAGTTTTAATTTGTTTGAAAAGCCTAAAATTAAGTTCATCGAGTCTAGTTTGTAACGCAACAAACCGCTTGTCAAAATGATATCGGGATAAGGAGATATGGACGATGCAAGTTGGGCTGAGTGGGGATTAAGACTTTAACTTCCGGTTTCGTTTCAAGTCACAATTTACTTACAAATTTCGTTTGGTATAGAAGCATTAATGGAGATTAGGGATTAATTAACCATGATTGGATTATTAAGTGTATATTTATATTTAGTGGTGGGGAATTATTATTATATGGATATAAAAGAGAGGGGAGACACATAAATTCATGAAATATGAGTCATATTCTTGGACAATTGATAGTGGGCCTATAATGAACTGTTGGTTCTAAACTTCCACCATAACTTGTCAAACATTGCCTTTGAAACATCATGTATTGATCTGAAACCAAGGCCTCCATATTTTGGTAAGTACATATCCATCCATTTAGCCCAATGTCTGCTGAGATAGATCATTCAACACAGATTTAGGAGGAGATAAAGCTGAGAGTAAATATACAGGCATGCTCTGTAGAACATTTGTTATGAATACTATTTTACCACCATAAGAGAAAATTCTTCCCGTCTATGGTTGCAAGTTATCCTTAACTTTTTTGATGATTTCATTGTAGAATGCCTTCCGCTTTCTAGTGCTGAAAATTGGACATCCCAAATATGTGAGAGGGAACTGTTCTCTTGAAAAATCTATTATTTGCACCACTTCTTGGCTGATGATATTTGCTATATTCTGATGTAAATATACTGCACTTTTATCCTTGTTCATTTTTTGACCCAATACTTCTCCTAATCAGAGAGAACTTTCATGATCATCTTCAAAGATAATTATGAAGTTGAGGCAAATATTATGGTATCAACTTCGTAGGCTAGGTGGTTCAAGTTTGAAATCCAATTAGGCATACCATAGCCTTGGTACAGATTGTTCTCAAATAGAGCATTTAATGATCATGAAAGAACCTCAACTGCCAAGATAAACAATGCAGGTGACAAAAAAGCATCGTGCTTCACCCCCCCTCCTAGTTGAATGGAAAAACCATGTGTTTGTCTATTGATTAAAACGGAAAACTAGTTATTAGCAATCAACCTCCAAATCATGTCTGAAAATTTCTCATCAAATCCTATTTTTCTACAGACCCTAAGGTTGTACAAGCCATATAGAACACTATCCTCATATCAAACATCAACAAGTAAGATACTACTGTTACACCTCGGAAAATTTCCCATTGGTACGCAAGTAAATGAACTAGTGATGTGTGTGAGGAGTGTGACTGTATAATGTTTCATGAGAAATGTGCGTATATGGACGAGAATGATTAGAATGAAAAGTCGAGAAATGTGAAAAGTTGAAAGTTGGCAAAACTGCCCAGTGGTTGTAAAGTGCAAAATACGGACCGTAAAATGGAATACGGTCCGTAAACTGGCAGTCGTAAAGTGGCATGCAAAAACTTTAACTTTCTGCCAGTCGAGTAAATGGTTAAAAACGACCTGGTGGACGGACCGTAAAGTGATTTATGGCCCGTAAACCATGGTCGTAAATCACCATGCATGCAGCCAACGTTTCTGGTTCTGCTTAGGGTTAAAGACGACCACGAGGGACGGTCCGTAAACTGGAATACGGACCGTAAACCTCCATGGACGACCACTGTTCACCTCAGCACAGATTTTCAATTCATTAAATATGAGGACCAAGACTTGTTTTAATTCATTACAACATTACACCACTTCTCTCTAAAACCTCTCTCTACATTTATTATACAAGTTTTCAAGGATATTTAAGGATCAACAACATAAAACAAGGTGAATCAAGAGTAAGAACATTATCAAAGATCATCTAGGTCAAGAATTCCAAATGGAGAAAAACTAGGGTTTTGCTCAAAGTGGAGTATTATTAACCAAAGCTTGTTCCTACAACTTCTAAGGTAAGATTCATGATTTTTACATGATGTTTAAGGTATTGAAGAGTTGAAATGCATGGATTGTAGAAAATATGGTAAAGTAGGTCATGAATGATGAATAGTGACATTTTGAGGAATAGTTTGAATTGAATCATGAATGTTGTTGTGTTGTGATATGAATGCATTTTAAATGGTACTAAGATCATGAACTAGACACTTTAGACGAATGGACGAAGTTGGATGTTATGACCATGAATATGGGTGAATTAGAGGCAAATTAAGGAATCTAAATAATGTGGATAAAGTGAATGACTAATGGCCATTGTTATGATATTAATGAAGGTATAGACGCTAGCATTGGAAGGAAGCGTGCAAGTGTAGAATAGTCCGACGAAAAGGTATGTAAGGCTAACCCTTCTTTCATAAGGCATGGTTCCTTGGACAAACTCTTAAATCCTCTATATGAGTATGTTGTATTTAGACGATTGACACTCCGAGCTCATAAGCTCACGATCCTCGATATGTGCTACGATTGTACTACGCACCCCATATGACGAGTAAGCATAAGATATAGATGTAGCGAAAATGGTGATGACAGTGATGACGATGATAATAATAATGATGCTAAAGGTACCTACGGGCTACTATACTTACATGTGCCTATGAAGGGCTATAATGACACCCCGAGCTTATAACGCCGGGTAGGATATATGTAAATGAATATGTATAAAGTATGTATACGATTACGAAACGCGCGCACACATCTGCAGATGGTACGGATAACCCTGAAGCCTTGGTAGGGCCAGTCATCATTAACCTTGAGCCTTGGTTGGCCAAGTATGTATGAAACACCGATCCTAAGAGGTCGGGTATGCTATGTAAATGCTATGTATATGAAGTGACTATGTATATAATATGAATATGAATGTGATAAGACTATGTATAAGAATACGAGTAAGGACATGTATACGAATATGAGCACAAGTATGGTACGAGTACCATTATGGAATACGGATGATGACGTAGGTGTACACATACGTATGAGAAATGGAAAGTCCTACGAAAGGCAGGTAAGCGCTATGACGATGATATTATTGTCTCCCCCCCTCCTATGCTGTTTCATATGTTGTTCATGATGCTTATTTATCGATGTTGCTCATGCTTTACATACTCAGTACATTCTTCGTACTGACGTCCTTTTGTTTGTGGACGCTGCGTCATGCCCGCAGGTGTACAGGGAGACAGACTTGATCCATAGCTGCCTATTCGGAGATTACATAGAGAGCTACATTTCCTTCGGAGCCATATCTTTTGGGTACTCATTCTTTTGTGTATATAATTATGGGCATAGCGGGATCCTGTCTCGCTCATGTGATATGTTATACTCTTCTTAGAGGCTCATAGTCACGTGTATATGGTTAGATATGTCCTGCCTTGTCGGCCTATATTTTGTATGTCATTTTGTTGGCCTCGTCGGCCCCTGTACATTGTTGTGGCACAGATGCCTATGATGATTAAAGATGTTGTTGTCCAAAAGGGACTAGTTGACGAGTGAATGGAAATGCATGTATAATTATGTGGCTCACCTAGATGTAAGCATAAGAGTAAGGTAAGAGGGTGCCCGGGTGGGCTAGCAGAGGGTGCTCGTCGCGGCCCCGAGTCGGGTCGTGACAAAAGTGGTATCAGAGTAGTTCAGTCCTAGGGTGTGTCTACGAGCCGTATCTAGTAGAGTCTTGATTATGGGTGTGTTGCGCGCCACACTTATAGACAAGAAGCTGCGGACATTTTAGGAATGATTGACCTTCTTTCTCCATAAGAATCGTGCGATAGAGCTATGATGTAAGAAATTCTTGTTCCTAAATCGTGTGTAGTGTATTTCAGAGATGCCTAAAAAGAAAAAGGCTACAGCAGCCCAAAAGGGCAAGACGGTGGCAGAAAAGCGGGCTGAAAGAGCACCGCCACCGGTAGTAGAGGAAGATGACTCCCAGAGTGCAGCTCAATCTCAGTCCTCCCAGACAGTGCCCGTCTCTGAGGAGCGTGAGGGAGCCTCAGCCCCAGCTCCAGCACCTCCAGCTCCTCCACCAGATGCTTCGGGCCAGGATGTGAAAGAGGCCATTAATTTGTTGACCCAGTTGGTTGCGGCCTAGGCTCAGAG